>NC_042494.1:142928920-142929713 GCF_005508785.2 Acyrthosiphon pisum
TGGTCCAAAGTTGATTGTTTCATTTAAATAAGAGTATGCGATTGTTTCTAAAACTTATCTTTTTGGTTGATGTTGGATAAAGGATAATATATATAAATACCTACTCTTATAGATTGAGTCCATTGTAACATTGAAATACTTTAATAAACAATAACATAGTATATTATACTACTATAAACTAATATTAAATTAAAAAAGCAGGTAAGTGGATGTCGCTCTGCTGTACAGTAGATTACAAGTGGGTCATTGTATAATGGTTATATTAGATTTGAATTCAATGATAATATCATTGTATAAGAAAAACGATTCTGAGCGAAGACTGTTTGTCAGTCTGGATATTTTATATTTTCTTATTATTTATTTTATCATGTAAGTTGAATTAATATTATAATATTATAATTTTTTATTCGTTTCTATGGTGATAAACAAAGCGTTAGAAATTAAAAGTCCATTTTTAGCGTTTTTTCGTAATTTTCAGGTGGTTTTTCCCGTGCCATTAAATAACTATTGAGAAAATCGAAAAATGACCTCTTTAAAGTATCATATGTTGAAATCGTAACACTCCTTCTGGAAGAAATTTTGTATACAGGATATAAAAATAAAAAAAAAAAATAAATACCATTGTAAGAACAATAGCATCAGAATTTCAAAATACCAACATTAATATACATATATACCATAAAGATGAACAAAACATACCTAACACACAATTGGAAATCAAAAGACACTCCACATAATAAATAACATTCATACATTTTTTAATGATAATAATATAATAATAATATAATAAAAA
>NC_042494.1:142931242-142932959 GCF_005508785.2 Acyrthosiphon pisum
TCAAAATACCAACATTAATATACATATATACCATAAAGATGAACAAAACATACCTAACACACAATTGGAAATCAAAAGAACACTCCAACATAATAAATAACATTCATACATTTTTTAATGATAATAATAATAATAATAATAATAATAAAAATGAAACAAAAATAAAAGACATGGTACAACCTAAAAATCAAAATCAAGCCAATAATATATTTCCTATATTCAAACTAAGAGAAAACGTCCTCAAAAATGGGAATTGTGGATTGAATACCGTTTCAACAAAAATGTCAAATACAATTCCCAACAATATAGTTCACATACAAGAAATATCGACACTCAATTTATTGATACGCGATATAAAACTTAAAGAAACGAAAAACGATGATAAAAACACAAAAATTGAAATAAATAAAGTAAAAATCACTTCGATCGAAAATCATACAAAAAGAAATAAAGAATTAACAATATACCTACCCCAACACACCAATTTGTATACAAAAAAAAAAATTGATGGACCTACAAAAAAAAATAAATAATAAAAAGGTTAAACAAACCTACATCCTTAAAAATACAGAAATCATCAAGTTCTATGAATCACAAATCACACAACAATTGTCAAATAAACCAATAAACAATAAAAATACTCACTCTGACAAGTATCCAAACTATATATTATAAAAACAAAAAAAAAAATATTAATACCAACTCTTATAGGAGACTCAAAAAATGACCCCCCAAATAAATGTTTTTCTTTATTAAGATAACTTGAAAAAAAAAAAACGGCGAACTATTAGACTACCTAACTATATAAATTACTATAAGAACTATTATATAACTTACATAAGAATTACAGAATAATAATAATAACAATAAATACAAATTACTACTTTAAGTTACTTACGTAAGTACTAAAATAAATTTAACATAATTTAAGTCAACATATAAGCACAAAAATAAATGTAAAAACAAGCAAATGCATAAAAAAAATATGTAAAATGATTAATTTAATTTAAGTTAGTATAAGGCATAAAAAAAATTTTTAAAGCAAGTCAATACAAAGAATGTGTAACAAAAAATTTAACTTAATTTAAGTCGCCATAAGTATAAAAACAAATGTAAAAAAAAAAATTTAAAAAAAAATGTAAAATGATTAGGTAGTCTAATTTAAGTTAGCATAAGATATAAAAAAAATGTTAAAGCAAGTAAATACAAAGAATGTGTAAAATTTTGTCTAACCTAATTTAAGTCAGAAAAAACATGAAAATAATTGTAAAAAAGGTGGTTAAGTGGATGTCGCTCTGCTGTACAGTAGGTTACAAGTGGGTCACTGTATAATGGATAGTATTAAATTTGAATTCAATGATATAATATCACTGTATAAGAAAAACGATTCTGAGCGGAGACAGTTTGTCAGTCTAGGTATTAGACATACCTATTATAGGTAGGTAATCTTCTTATCTATAGTATTAAAAAAAAAATTGACCTATAATAGGTATTAATAATAAATTCCAAATTAATCATATCACAATATCCATCAGGTAACGCGTTATACATCAACAACAAACCGTGGTACTATCATAGATATATAAAAGTATACTTTAGAAGTTTCAAGTACCCACAAATAATATTATACAATCATTACAATCACAACAAAATAAATAAAATATTTATTCCAGGTTTTTTAATATGTAATTTCGTCCAAATTTGAACTTAAAATGAC
>NC_042494.1:142934855-142935698 GCF_005508785.2 Acyrthosiphon pisum
CAAGATTCCTTATAAGATTATCTACCTTTATCAAACAAAAAATATCTATAAGAAAGTCAAATTAAATTTTTATGATCGTTTGAAATTCTAATTTTTACAACATTGGATATTTACTCGATTTCTCATGTAGCGATTTCCTTATTTTGTTCTAATTCAAAAACGAATAACTGCAGATACATGAAATTTTTATTGAATGTTTATATAAGCATTTCCTATACACCATACAATTTTGAAAATATTTTGACTCTTTTTGAGCTGTTTACGGACATTTTCAGTTTTCAATTTTTTTTTTATTTTTTTTTTCTATAAATATCAATAAAGTTTTATCTGTTTGGCCAAAAAGTGTATAAATTTAATACAAATCAAATTTTAATTTGAAAAATTATTTTGTACTTAAAAATTTATAAAATGTTCAATTTTTGTATCTAAGAATTAAAAATTTAAAACAAGATTCCACGTAAGTAATTTATTCTGTTACCAAAAAATCTAAAATATACATTTAAACAATTTATTTTTATAGTCATTTTAAGTACAAATTTGGACGAAATTACATATTAAAAACCTAGGATAACTCTTTTAGTTATTTTGTTGTGATTGTATTATATTATTCGTGGGTACTTTAAACTTCTAAAGTATACTATTATATATCTATGATTTTACCACGGTTTTTTGTTGATGTATAACGCGTTATAACTTATAAGTACCTAATAGATATTATGATATGATTAATTTGGAATTTATTATAGGTACCTATTATAGGTCAATTTTTTTTTAATACCATAGATAAGTATATATATGTCTAATACATAGACTGATATACCGTCTCCGCTCAGAATCGTTTTT
>NC_042494.1:142936159-142937387 GCF_005508785.2 Acyrthosiphon pisum
TTGATATTTATAGAAAAAAAAAAATAAAAAAATTGAAAACTTACAATGTCCGTAAACAGCTCAAAAAGAGTCAAATTATTTTCAAAATTTTATCGTATATATAAAATGCTAATATAAACATTCAGTGAAATTTTCAAGTTTCTACAGTCATTCTTTTTTTAATTACAACAAAATAAGAAAATCGTCTCATGAGAAATCGAGCAAATATCAAATGTTGTAAAAATATGAATTTCAAACGCTCATAAAAATTTAATTTGACTTTCTTATAGACATTTTTTTTTTGATAAAGGTAGATTATCTTATAAGGAATCATGTATCACATTTTAAAATCTTAGTTCTAAAAAGAAAAATTTTTACGAATTATAAACTCAACATAATTAGGTAATTTTCGTGATTGTTCCATATTTTGTCAATTTTAGATTCTGAGTGGAACGATGAATGTATTGATTTTACAATGATGTGTGTTTTTTTTTTTATTTTTTTTTGTGTCTGTCATCACCTTTTAGGACAGTAAAACTGCTTCGATTTTCTTCAACAGTAACTTTTATGATTGGAAAGTGAATCTAGTTGGTACTTTGGGGGGTCAAAAGTAAAAATTTCCCAGTAGTTTTCAAAAGCGACGTGAAAAACAAAAGAAAAATTAAGGAAAAACGGGAATTTTTACGCAAAATCGATTTTTAACAAAATCGATTTTGGTTTTTGGTGTAACTCTAAAACAAATGACCGTAGATATATGAAATTTTCACAGGTTGTTTATATTTGCATTTTCTATACACGGTACAATTTTAAAAATATTTTGATTTATTTTGAGCTCTTTATGGACATTTTCATTTTCCATTTTTTTTTAGTTTTTTTTCTAAAAATATCAATAAAATTTTATTTGTTGGATAGAAAAGCTTGAAAATTTAATAGAAGGCTCCTAGTATATTGTTTCAAAGGCAGATGAAAAATATTAAAAATCGTTAGTCACAGTTTTTTTTTATAAGCATTTAAAGTTCAAAAAATGACAAAATATGGAAAAATCACGAAAATTTTCAAATTATTTCGAGTTAGAAATTCATAAAAATTTTTCTTTTTAAATCTAAGATATGAAAATGTAATACAAGATTCCTTATAAGATTATCTACCTTTATCAAACAAAAAATATCTATAAGAAAGTCAAATTAAATTTTTATGATCGTTTGAAATTCGAAATTTTTACAACATTGGATATTCACTCGATTTCTCA
>NC_042494.1:142937438-142940904 GCF_005508785.2 Acyrthosiphon pisum
TGTATAAAGGGGACGCGGTGGCCGAGCGGTCTAAGGCGTCGGTTGCGGCGCTGTCGTCGCTGGTTCGATTATCGGCCACCGGGCGGCATTTTTCTTCAGGCAAGTCACGGTGTCCGGAGAACAAGTGCCGCCATCCCCCACCCGGGCATGGCAGATACCCTACGGGTGCCCAAATCGAAAATTCTGCCAAAACCAATACACACGTGTAAACAAACTATAGTTCCCTCCCCTACAGTACCACAGGCTAATAACCTTAGCAGTTGAAACCTTAACCCTAAAAAAAAAAAAAATGTAATGTATAAAAAAACTATTTATTGTAGGTTTAACACACTTTATAAATTTATGTTTGAATAATAAATATAATTGTTATTTTCAAATTGTATTCACTTGATTTATTATTAAGTGCTAACATGCAATAATATTCCTTAGATTCCATCGATATGTTATCAGTTATATAATGTATTGACATTAATTATAAATATATATTATATATACCTAAAGGACAAGAAATAATGTAATAATTGATAAAAAAATAATATATATAAGATATTTCAAAAAAAAAATAACAATATGATTAATGATCTGTTAATGAAATCATATATAATACAATAATTGTAATGTAATGGGAATGTATCTAACCAAACTTGAAGACTAACCCACTGACATTTACTTAAGGATAGACACCAAATTTTCACACGAGACATAGGTATAACTGACCAGTGGCGTATTTATGAATTTGTCATGGGGAGAGTCCAGATAATTTTTAGAAAACTGAACTGCGGGGGGCAAAGCCCCCCTGACCACCAAATTACCCTTTATTAAATAAATAAACCATATGTATAAGATGATTTGAAATTTTTGAGTTTTTAATTATTAAATAATAATATGTACAAAATAAATTTAAAAAAAGCGGGTAAGTGGATATCGCTCTGCAGTAGGTTACAAGTGGATCAATGTATAATGGATTGTATTAAACTTGAATTCAATGATATGATATAATATCTTTGTTTAAGAAAAATAGTTCTGAGTGGAGACGGTTTGTCAGTCTGGATATGTTATATTGTTATTATTTATTATAGTCTGTAAGTTGAATTAATATTGAAATATTATAATTTTTTATTCGTTTCTATGGTGATAAACAAGGCGTTAGAAATTAAAATCCCATTTTTAGCAGTTTTTCGTAATTTTCGGTGGTTTTTCCCGTGGCATTTAAGAACTATTGAGAAAATCAAAAAATAACCTCCCTAAAGTACTATCTTGATCCAATTTGCTAAAAGATAAGGCACTATATATTGAAATCAAAGCACTCCTTCTGGTAGAAATTTTGTATACAGGATAAAAAAAAAATAAATACCATTGTAAAACTAATAGCTTCAGTGCTCTGCTCAGAATCTAATATAGTTATGTTATAACACAACTTTTATAAAAATATTTCTTAAAATACATTACTTCATTCATAGTTGATCTTTATTTTATCTACTTTTCAACCTTTATAAGGTTGAAAAAAATATCTCCGGAGTGGCTGTAAATACTGGCAATGTACAAAACTACAAAATATTTGATTTAAAAAATGAACTCGGAATTTTTCAACCATTTTCGGTACCAAACTGATAAAAAAAATCACGAAATTAATTGAAAATGTTGATAACTGAAGCTTCCTTATCGTATGATAAAATTTGTTTTTCTTAATCATGTAAAAACACAACCTTTAACATTTACAAAACAGGAGTCAATGAGGGGTGGTGGTTCGGACCCCTTGACCCCCCCCCCAAATACGCCACTGTAACTGTAACTGCAGTCATGACAATATTTTTTTTCTATGCAGATTAATCTAAATGTCTAGTCAAAATTTCCTACATGGCTAAATTTGACCCTTTAAAATCGTTTTTTATTTTATATAATCATATATTATATAGTTTAAACAGCAACATTATTTTGTTTACCCTTATTTTATTATACGCACTAATATGCATTGTATGTCACTATCATAGAATACTCATTAGTAAATCACGCAGGGTTTAAAATCGATTAGCATTTGTGGAATATATAATGCGTGACTGTCGTACATATTTATATAATGTGCATAGTATAGTTAGGTACTAGGCATATATACATGTATATTATTTAATGTTTATATGTAAGTACACAATTTTAACCAGAAACTCCTATAATTTTATGCATATCAAAATTCATAATACATGCCGAGTATAACTATTTCCCCGATGTCATTCTAATATTCTAAAATAATTACATTAGTATACCTATATATAGGTATTTTAGTATTTATAATTTATATATGCATCCTACCACGGCCACTGTAAAATATATTATGCAATAATAATGATCGTCGTTTTGAAATTATTTATTGTTATAGCCACGGTTTTGACCTCAACGACTGCGCATAATACCTATTTTAGTATTATTATTTATTATAACATAAGCTATTATCTACGCAAAGATTCATAGGACTTAGAAATATATAACTTAACCTAGCATGTGCAATATTTACTTATTATCATTAGTATTAAAGTGTTAATCCACCGTTATATTTTTTTAACCACTTGCACCCCATGCCCTAAAAAGGTGACTAATTACTAATTAGTAATTACTATAATATAATAAAAAACAAGGACGTTTCCACACGTTAACACACAACTACACAGGTCAGAGATACATATTAATTGTATATTTTAGTAGGTATACCTATATATTTACACAAAAATGGTGTTGTACATTTTACAATTTGCCCTACTTGATAGTTGCGTGTTTTCTACCACTATAGATTATTATTATTATCATGTTGATAATATTGTTCATATTATTACATATTAACATTACAATTATTTGTGAATCAGTGGCAGGTATCCTATATGATCCGTTTGTTGCTTCAACAACACATATAACATAGTTTTAGGTGGGTGGGTGATTAATAATTATTTACTATACAATAACACATTATATTGTGTAACATAAATTATAATTTAAAATAAATTTTGTTGTACTATAATATGAGTTAATGTATAATCAATAACTATTAATTTAAAAAAATTGAATATTTAAAATAGGTGCCTACCTATAAATAGCACAAAAGATCCAAAATATTTTGAAATTTATTGTATGTATGGAATAGGAATATTTGGTAAAAAAGTCGAGTCTCCGAAGCCTGATATTCATTTATAGTTTAAAAAAAATCGATTTTGTCAAAAATTGGTTTTGCGTAGAAATTCAAATTTTATTATTGTGTTTCCCGATTATTTTTAAAAGTACAGAAAACTGTTGACTTTTGACTCCCAGAATATCAACTATAGTGAATCTATAGTATTTGTTACAATGAAGTAATTTCAAATCATCACGCAAATAATCTAAGTATTTTTTTTCCGTTAATGTGAAATGGGGCCCTAGTAATTTCCCACCAATCAAATTAATCCATATGTTTTTGCTCCAACATGTTTGGAAGTTTGTAGAA
>NC_042494.1:142941364-142953654 GCF_005508785.2 Acyrthosiphon pisum
TTAAAAATACATAGGCACAATTTTTTTTATAAGCATTTAAAGATCGAATTTTGACAAAATTTATCAAATTTTAATTTGAATAATTATTTGTAGTTAAAAATTTATAAAATGTCAACTTTTGTATACAAGAATTGAAAATTTAGAAGAAGATTCCACGTAAGTAATTAATTCTGTTACAAAAAAATCTATAAAATACATTTATACAGTTTACTTTTATAGCCATTTTAAGTTCAAATTTGGACGAAATTACAATATATTGTATAACGCGTTATAAGTACCTAATGGATATTGTGATATGATTAATTTGGAATTTATTATAGGTACCTATTATAGGTCAATTTTTTTTTAATACCATATATAATATTATGTCTTATACCTAGACTGACATACCGTCTCCGCTCAGAATCGTTTTTCTTATACAATGATATTATATCATTGAATTCAAATTTAATACTGTCCATTATACAGTGACCCACTTGTAATCTACTGTACAGCAGAGAGACATCCACTTACCCACCTTTTTTTAATTGTACCTATCTCTAATTTTGTCAATTTTGGGTTTAGAATACAAGTTGGTAGATCAAAACTACTTAAAAAAACGAGCAATCCAAAAAAGATATTCGAAATAGGGATTGTAATTTTAAAAAATGAAGTTGTGTTGCGCATGCGCTAGATACATGAGTTAAAAAAATTTTAAGTCATAAAAATGTATGATCCAATAGTCTAGTTTAATGTCCCGTAAACAGAGGGTTATTAACAGGGTTAGGATCATACATTAGTTATCAGTTAGTTAACTTTATTACATTAGTGATAAAGTGTACCCTGTTTCCGCAGACTGCACTCTTTATAATATATGTATTAAATTTGAATTTAATGATTTCTTCATTGCATACGAAAAACGGTTCTGAGCAAAGACTATGTAGAGTCAGCCTATATTATCAATTATTTTAGATTTCGAACGGAGCGATGAATTTATTGATTTTATAACGATGTGTGTGTGTTTTTTTAAATTTTTAAATTTTATAATTTTTGTGTCAGTCACCACTGTTTGGGGCATTGAAACTGGTTCGATTTTCTTCAACAGTATCGTGTTCGATGGGAAAGCAGTGAATTTAGTTGGTGAATTTGGGAGGTCAACATTTTAAAATTGCCAATAGTTTTCAAAAGCGCCGGAATAAACAAGATAACAATAATTAAGGAAAAACGGGATTTTGTACACAAAATTGGTTTTTGACAAAATCAATTTTGGTTTTTGATGTGACTTTGAAAGAAATGACTCTATACATGTATAGGTTGTTTGTATTCGCATTTTCTATACACGATGAATTGTATAAAATATTTTGATTTGTTTTGAACTGTTAACATACATTTTTAGTTTCCACATCTATTAGTTTTTTTTCTATGAATATCGATAAAATGTTTTTTGTATGGTAAAAAAGATTGAAAATGTAATACAAGTCTCCTATACCTATATTTCTAAATAAAAATAAGTTTTGACTTATTTTAACTATTATTGAGTGATGAATGTGATACTACGTTTTATAATGCTGATGATTAATGATGACAAAAATATTGCTATGGTTGAAGATGTTGAAAAAAATAATTTGTTAGATATTTCTTTTAATTATTTTCAAAACCCTATTCCATCTGGTATCAATGATTATTATTTTTTAATTTTACTACATTTCCACTAAATTGTTTGCATTAATGGTGTTTTGGGCCGGTGAAATGAAATTCTCCCGGGCTGGTTAAAATTCAGAATCCGCCACTGCTTGTAACCTACTGTACAGCAGAGTGACACCCAATTTCCCACATTTCTATGATGTATTGATATACTGTCATTAAATTACGAATTGGCTATTGTTTGTACAATTTAAAAAAATATATTATTTTAATGGCAATCCTATAATATTATATAAACAAAAATATATTCGATATTCGTTAGCCAAAACGTTAATCATGTGTGAGCAACACTATAACTGGATAACTAAACAAAGAAAACTCCCAGGATCTCAAGGAATATGTGTGCTAAATTTGGAACCAGTTAGTTCAGTAGTTTCCACTTTTCCAAGTTATAATAGCAAAAATAAAAGTAAATTATTATTTTATATAAAAAAAAAATTTAATATTTTGAAAATTTGTCGAGTATAGAAAAAGCTGATAAATATAAACTTTTGTTGAAAATTTTTAGTAATAATTATGGTCATTCATTAAAAACATTTCTCAAAAACCGGTTTTACGTAAATATGAACGGTTTTCTTAATTTTTTGTTTTGTCTTTTGAAAAATACGGTAAAGTATCAACTAAATAAATTTTCTACCAGATACTATCCTCAAAAATGAAAATCTAGGCATGTTTTTTTTTTTGATGAGACTCTAATCAAAACGTTCATTGTCCCGCTAACATTCTAAAAAAAATGTACTTATTGTCTATCATACAATTATTATAAAATAGATGACAGTAAACTAGATAATATGTAATCGCAAATATTATTTGTATGATGTTTTTTTTTTAATAATAATACATTTTGTATATGCAATGTATAGTAATTTAATATATTATATGAATTGATATTATTATAATATTTTTTTTTTTTTTTTTGTAAATACAATAAAATATTATGTAGGTGTTTTAATAATTTGATATAGATATTATAATATTCGTACTCATAGATCTTACTGTACCAGTATGATAGTAGGTATAAGGTATGAACGCATGAAAAGTGAAGACAATAATATTATAATATTAAATATGACATTGTAGTTATTTGATGAATGAATTAATGTCTTCTATACAGGTCTTTGTGTTTGAACTGTCCATATTCCAACAGCGAATTTTTAAAAAAAGGTAGGTAGAATTAGTAAGGGTAGGCTGAATTATAAATGGTTAAATGTTGAATAGGATAAAAATAAATTCAAAAATTGCTTTACAAATTCTTATGGTTAAACACATTTATCTTCTTCCAAAAAATATATTTTTAATAGAATATTATGTTTCTTATAAAGTTACAAAAGAAATATCCACTACACATATAATGAGAACTTCCATTTTAGGATATTTTTCATCAAGTAGTATGCATTTAATCACTACTAACCTGATAAAAAGCACCCAAAAATAAAAGCAACATATTATATGGTATTAAATCTAATTTTTTAACACTATCAATACAACTATAAATTTACAAAACCTTATGCGTTATGACTAATGAAATTTATCTTTAAAAAAAATTTTATTTAAAAAATATATAACATTATATTACTTTTAATGAATATTAATAATTATAATCACGTAAAAAAATTATATATAATAATATGAACTTCCATTTTAGGATATTTTTCATCAAGTAGTATGTATTTAATCACTACTAACCTGATGGAAAGCACCCAAAAATAAAAGTAAGATATTATGTGGTATTAAATCTAATTTTTTAATACTATCAATACAACTATCAATTTACAAAATCTTAGACGTTATGACTAATGAAATTTTTCTCTTTAAAAAAATTATATTTAAAAAATATATAACATTATATTACTTTTAATGAATATTAATAATTATAATCACGTAAAAAAATTATATATAATAATATGAACTTCCATTTTAGGATATTTTTCATCAAGTAGTATGTATTTAATCACTACTAACCTGATGAAAAGCACCCAAAAATAAAAGTAAGATATTATGTGGTATTAAATCTAATTTTTTATACTATCAATACAACTATCAATCTACAAAATCTTTTACGTTATGACTAATGAAATTTATCTCTTTAAAAAAATATAATTTTATGTTACTTTTAATGAATATTAATAGTTATAATCACATAAAAAAATTATATATATAATAATATGAACTTCCATTTTAGGATATTTTTCATCAAGTAGTATGTATATAATCACTACTAACCTGATGAAAAACACCCAAAAATAAAAGTAAGATATTATATGATATTAAATCTAATTTTTTAATACTATTAATACAACTATAAATTTACAAAACCTTATGCGTTATGACTAATGAAATTTATCTCTTTAAAAAAATTATATTTAAAAAAAAATATAATATTATGTTACTTTTAATCAATATTAATAAATATAATCACATACAAAAATTATATATATAATACGAACTTCCATTTTAGGATATTTTTCATCAAGTAGTATATTGTATTTAATCACTACTAACCTGATGAAAAGCACCCAAAAATAAAAGTAACATATTATATGGTATTAAATCTAATTTTTTAATACTATCAATATAACTATCAATTTACAAAACCTTATGCGTTATGACTAATGAAATTTATCTCTTTAAAAAAATTATATTTAAAAAAAAATATAATATTATGTTACTTTTAATCAATATTAATAATTATAATCACATACAAAAATTATACATATATAATAATATGAACTTCCATTTTAGGATATTTTTCATCAAGTAGTATGTATTAAATCACTACTAACCTGATGAAAAGCACCCAAAAATAAAAGTAACATATGGTATTAAATCTAATTTTATTAATGTAAAATATGGGTAAATACCTACTAAAATACGGTAATTAATATAAATTCAAATTTCACTTTACAAAACCTTATGATTAAACACTTTGTCTTATATAACAAATATTCCTACATACAATTATGTAATAATACAATTCAAAACATTATTTTCTTATAGGTACGTAGTGTTTACAAATGTATCGTTAAGATGTTTTTCCAATGTAACCGTCGAGCAATATTTGGTAATACAAATGATTTAAAATGTTTGAATTGAAACGTTGAAGTATGTTTATATATTATATCTATAATAATTATTGTTTGTATATTTCTGTCATGAAAAAATATTATAACTAAAAAAAGTACACTACATAATCTGGTTATATTGATGATAAATGTTTATAAACAAATATGTTTAATGTATATAATAATAATAATAGATACAAATGTATAATACATAATATATATAGGTATATATAACAACTAAACTGCCGTCGGGGCCACCACGAATAGACGATAAAAATTCTGGTCGTAAGGAATATGCACCACACAAACCTCTCTAGAACCGAATTTGTCGCCGTTTTTCAAACAAATTCGGATCTACAGGGTAGATGTAGAGCATCACTACACCGAAGACGGACGGTTTCCAAAACCGCCGTGTGACGACGGAGATTGGTGGCCCTCTGCATAGTGCCCACGCTGCCAGGCGGCGCTCTGAAACAATACGAAAGAACACCAAATGTTGACTACATAATATTATGTGCGGAGGATAAGGCGTAATATCAAAATGAAATAAAACTAAATAAAAAAATATTTCGGAAAAAAAAATTAAAACGCACAACGGTATAATGATGTATAGTACATAGGTCGTGTGCACGCGGATGTTATTCGCATGACAGCCCTGCGCTGTCTGTCCGTGATTTCATCGCGTTAGTCATCGCCATCGTCCCCTTTTTACACACGACCGTGACGTGTCAACGAACTCTCTCCCTTCGCCCGGCATTACGCACGCAAAATATAAAGGGTCGCGTACACGCGAAGGGTCCGCAAAATTTTTTTTTTTATTCTCGTTTTCTAGTATTATTATTATTATTCCGTTTCTCTTTCACACAACGACGGCGCGACGACGACCACCGCTCGCTTACTCTCTCGCGCAACGATAAATCGTTTATAGAGAAATAAAAACAAAAAGCACGACACGCGCGCAAGTTATAACGCGACACACCCCTACGCCCCCGCACCCCTACCCCCACACCCACTACCGAAAAGGGTGAATCGTGCGTACGCGTGGATCAATACTCGACGATGATGGGGAGCGGAGGTGTCGCGAGGCGTTGGCGTCGACGGCGGCGGCGTCGGGCACGAGCGCCGCTGAATGCAAATTACTCAGCGCCGGGCGACTGTACTCCCCCACCACCACCACCCAACGCGACCCCATCACCCACCCACCATCCCACCCACCAGCCCGTGACCAAGCCGCTGACCGCCCTATAGCTGCAGCCCTTCTCTCGCGACGCGCCTAATCTCCGTGAACGCACGCAATCCGTACGTTTATTAACCGCCACCCTGTTTCCGTTATGTATAATAAGTATACAAATAAAAAAAAAACGAACAAACCCTCGTTTATGTACATAGGTATTAATATATATATACAAATATATATATAATATATATATATATATATATATTTATATATACATATATATATATATATAAATGTATAATATATTATAATGGCCATCTGCACCCGATTCGTATACATTATAATAATATTGAGTATAATAATATATAATGATATGCCAATTCAACAGTAATATATTCTATACTTAAAACGAACAATTGTATTTTATGCATGTGAGATTATGTTTGTTGAACAAAATATTAGTTTTAAATTAAGTTAAAAGTTTATAAAATTTAAAACTAAAATACAAGTTCGAAAATATTTTTTATTTTGGCGTTCGAATACTATATATAAGTAATAATGTACAATACATATCATTGCCACGAAAATAAACTATATAAGTAATAGTGTACAACATATAGGTATAATAATATATTATCATATGAAAATATAATAAAACGTTAAGTTATAAGTGAATGTATATTGAGAAAAATAAATAGATAAACGAAGAAAAATATTGTTTAAAATTATTGAAATAAAATAAAAAAGTATGAAAAGTGTTCATGCTTACCATACACAGTCGTGTAGTACGACTGGACAGCAGCACCAGAGGAATGAGCATCAGTTGAGTGATCATCAGTTGAGTGAGCAGCAGTGGAGTGTCCCGTTCGGCGAGTGAGTCATCACTGACGGCGACAACAGCAGTGCGAGAGAGGACCAGCTCGCTGGATGCCACTGACCAGAATGAAGCGAATGAACAGTGGTGTTGTCCGCCTAGAGTCTGTCGTCGAAGTATCGCACGTCGGGCGTTGCTTTTTCGGGGTTAGCTCGGTGGTCCCGGCGCGTCGGGCTGTATCGATCGGGGCGGCGGCGCGCCCTTTTCTCCAGCGCAGGACGTGCGTGGAGGTAGGACGGTTTCCAAACGGTGCGCTCTCTGGTGGCCGCGCGTAGGGGTCATACGCAGACTCCCACTGCATACATCTTCCTGCGATCGGCGACCCTTCCGAAATCATCCCTCCGAATTTCACCCCGCCAAATAACCCTCGCCGACGCCGCGGTCTTTGCCGTATTTCGTCCACTACGCACACTTCGTCCTGTTCAGCTAACCGCCGCTGCTACCGGCTCAGCCGCCACGCACCGCCCGAACGCTCGGTCGCTCACCCTCCAACCGACACAATGCGCTACTCGACCACTCCGCCGTCGCGATCATCTGACCCTCCTCGCGCGTGTATTTATGCAAAGCTCGTAAATTACTTCTTCTTCTTCTCCTCCTCTTCCTCCGCTGACTCCTCTTATGCTACCACTATACTTCTTCTCCTTCTCATCCCATTCCTCCTCCTCCTTTTCCTTCTCATCCCATTCCTCCCCTCCTCCTCCTCCACTTATCATCATGTTCCTAGTTCCTTCCTCTCTCAAGCCAACTGCTGCGTATATCCCATATTCGAACCCCTCGCGCATACGATCCGCTCTTTTCGACCCTTTTCCACACGCTGCTGCAGCCGCTCCCCTGCACACACACACACACACACAAACTTTGCTAAGTGTGTATAATGTTTATATATACATGGAGCGCTCTGCAACGACTACGATATGGGTGAGTGGGTGGCCTGTGGGTGGGTGGGTGGTAATGAAATTTGGTATCGTTGTGGTGGCAGTCGGGTAGTAGTATTTTTGAGAGAGAATTTCTCTCTGGGGTCGTCCTCATCCGTGGTAACGGGTGCTAAAAAAAAAAAAGGGAAATTATATATATATTATACGCGTGGTCTTTGCCTTTGTGTTGTTTTTTGTGGGCTCGCTAATTGCCTTGATGTAATCAAGAACCTGAAAGCGACCTCTAATGCCACGGTGATGGGCTTTGCAGGGCTGGATAAGATCGTTTCGTATATTATTATATTATATGGTGTTTTTTCTCCTGTATACTCATGCTCATTATCCTGATGCTTTCTATAAGTATAAATTAATCGTTATATTATTTTGATCATAAAATAAAATATATTTGACGTAGAAGTACAAATAAAAGGTTGAAGATAATCAAATTTAAACTTAAATATTATATTTTAACGAGAATAATGCTAAAAGACCGCTGGGGATAATATTAGATTGATGATGAAGATGACTCATGCGGTATATAATTATATGACATATTAGATGTGATATATAAAGGCATTGAAAACAATTTCAATGTACCAGGTATACTGCTGGGAATATTAGGATAGTGGAAAACTTGAAACTTCATTTAACTGGCGCGAAAACCGCGATCGGAGACCATCGTTCAACAGCAAAAAATCGTCTACAGATGTGTGTAAAATATTTGGAGGTTAAACAACTCTAATTAGATATTATAGTTCTATATCTAACATAGGTAATATATTTAAATAGTTACTTAATGGCTAATATACATTACCATATATATGACTATATGAGATAATAAAAAGATTTTTTTCTGAGTATTAATTTTACAATGATGTGAGTGTGCTTTTTTTTTATAAACGTTGATTAAAAATTTTTCACTCGGTCAAAAAGCTTGATAATATTTAATACGAGGTTTCTCATAAGTTGTTATTACCTACTGGAATTAAAAAAAAAAAGTCGAGCGTAAATCCAGAAATTTGTTTCTATGCATTTGAATTTCAAATTTTTATAAAATTCTTCAAAACCACGAAAATTTGGAAAATATTTTTATAACTTTACGGCAGAAATAGACTTGACGGTTGAATGCAAGGCTTCTCTTAAGTAGTTCTTACCAAAAATTTAATAAATATGTAAGCACAGTAATTGTTTTCATAAACATTCAAATTTAGATTTTCATATATCCAGGAAAAATGATTTTAGCTATTACTCGTATATTTTGTTAGTAATTCAAAAATATTATGCGTGGGTACTTGAAATCTTTACATATATTATTATTATATTTATTACATACAATTTAAAACAAAATTTTCAAATTTACCTAATGATTTCGGGAAAAATTATTCAACCAATACTGAATAACTCAAATAGTAAAATATTAAATTAATATATTATAAAATATACTTGGTAATATACTGTCTTCGTTCAAAATTAATACAAAAATTATAGGAACTTACTCAAAAACGATGTACACTTAACAATCTGTCTTTAATTTTTTTAAATAATGTTAATTGCCATATTATTATCAAAAGTATTTAGGTTAGCATGTAAAATATAACAAAACACCAGAAATAATAAAAACAAAACAATGGGTGTAAGTGCCTACCTTTGTTGTTGTAGCTTAAATTTACAAGCGTAGATTAATGTTATTTATTTTTAGTTCTGTAAACATATATAGCTTTATATGTTTACATATATAATTAGTTTTAAATATTTGCTTTCCTTTTTTTTTGGAGTTTTGGTTAAAATTTGTTGCTTTTGTCTTTACGGTATGTTACACTTTTTATTTTTTTATTATGTGCTTCAAAATTTCTAATTTTGTAGCCATTTGGTCAGGATCCAAAAATTTAAATAATTTTAAAATACATGATATTATATTATATTTTGATTGTTTAGCTTGTTATAATTTATAATTTGTTGAAAAATGTACGAAGTATATGGCTTGAATATTTGTTCAATACATCAGCGAACAATATAAATAGGTATTGTAAGTATTGGTAATATTGTAAAAAGTATAAAACTACGAATATTTTTTGGTTTTGGTTTTGGTTTTGGTTTTCAGTTAAATGATGTATTATACATTATGATTTATGAATATAACTATTGTCACATCACAAATTTGAAAGAAAAATAGTAATAGTATTAAATAAAAAATAATATATCTGTTAGAAATATGACGAATGAAATATCACATTACTTATTCTAATACATTTTTATACTATTGAATTTTTGTTAAAATTTAGTTTTATACTTAATTATTAAAATATAGATACATTAATTTATTTTTTTGAAAATTTATTTTTATTTTTTAAATGATTTTAAGCTTAAGTAATTTGAATCCACACACTAATCTGTTACGTAGGTACACATTTTAAATCACTTTAATTTTTTCTATAAAAAATTATTCTTACTAAGAATATTTTAAACGATTCTAATTTATATAGGTAAATGTAGAACAATATTGATTGGGAAAGATAAACATTATAATAAATTATTCTTAAATTTAATTAAGATCAAACAAATAGGTACTTGAGTATTTATTTTTATAAATCTTATAATTTGTTTAAAATTAAGAGGATAAATAATATTTTTTAAGTTCATAAACAAAAAACTCTTATGAATTACTTATTTTGTGTTCATTACATTTTATTAATCAGTGTGGAAATATTTCTGGAACGTTCAAACAATACTAAAATTATCCAAAGAAGAATTCACGCGTTTGAAAAATATACCAAAAAAACACGAAAATTAAAAACAAATGTTGGGTTTAAATATACCTACTCGAAACCACGGTTCTGAATTTTAATCAGAAAAAATGTATGACAAAAAAAGCACATTTATTAAACGAGGGTTCATAGTCATTTGTAATTACACAAAAATGAAGATATAAGTGTTGAGCTCTAATGTTTGATGTACTTACATTGAAAAAAACTGTTTTAGATAAAATATAAAAATATTCATTATCTACCAAAATTTTACTCTTTTTTACCGTTCCAAGTAAAATATCCTTATGAAGTAATGTACGAAAAAACTATTCTAAAGACGTTAGAAAAGTCCATATTTCTAATGAAAAAGAGGGGAAGCCTCAACTAAGCAAACTTTTGTACAATTCTTTATTGTTTTTCATACCTGAAACTTGTTCTTTGTAATAGTTTTAGCAAACTTATTTAATTTTACACTTATATTTCAGAAAATGTTGCCTAACTAACTTCTTCTTCAAGATGTTAAAATTACATAATTACATTATCTGTCCTAAATACAATCTATATTAAACTTGTCTCATAAAAATGTTCTAAGTGTTTATTAAAAGAATTAATATTTTTGTTATTTAAAAAAAAATTATATCTAAGTGTAAATAATTTGGTTTATATCTTTAATTTTAAATTATTATTTTTTGAACTACAATATTATACGCAGTTTTAGTAGATAGATAATTTAAAAAATAGTCATATTTAGTAATTCATATATTCGATTTAGGATCGAAACTAGTGCTGTGATATCTGTAATATGCACAAAAAAGTATTTGCAAAATATAATTTAAAAAAGGTGGGCAAGTGGATGTTGCTCTGCTGTACAGTAGGTTACAACTGGGTTACTGTATAATATATTAATATTTAATATCATTGTATAAGAAAAACGATTCTGAGCAGAGACGGTATGTCAGTCTAGGTATAAGACATATTATATACTTATCTATGGTATTAAATAAAAAAATTGACCTATAATAGGTATACCTATACTAAGTTCAAAATTAATCATATCACAATATCCAATAGGTACTTATAACGTGTTATACATCAAAACAAACCGTGATGCTATCATAGATATAATATAATAGTATACTTTAGAAGTTTCAAGTAGGTACCCACGAATAATATTATACAATCACAACAAAATAAGTAAAATAGTTATTCTAGGTTTTTTAATATGTAATTTCGTCCAAATTTTAACTTAAAATGAATATAAAAATAAACTGTGTAAATGTAATTTTTACATTTTTTGGTAACAGAATTAACTACTTACGTGGAATCTTGTTTTAAATATTCTATTATTAGCTATAAAAGTAGAACATTTTATGCATTTTCAATTACAAAATAATTATTATATTTTAAATTTGATAAATTTTGGCAAAGTTCGAACTGTAAATTCTTATACAAAGAAATTGGGCATATGTAATTTTAATATTTTTCAACTGCTATAGTTAACAATATATCTGGAACCTTGTATTACATTTTCAAGCTTTTTTATACATCAAATAAAATTGTATTTACAATTATAGAAAAAAAAAACTAAAAAAATTGAAAACTAAAAATATCCGTAAATCGCTCAAAACGAGTCAAAATATTTTCAACTTTTTATGGCATATAGAAAATTAAAATATAAACATTCAGTGAAATTTGTATGTATCTAAAGTTATTCGTTTTTGAAATACAATAAAATAAGAAAATCGCCACAAAAGAAATCGAGGGAATATCCAACATTGTAAAAAAATGAACGTCAACACACATAAAAATTCCATTTGAATTATTTCTTATGGCCAT
>NC_042494.1:142954087-142961434 GCF_005508785.2 Acyrthosiphon pisum
ATACAAAAAACATTTTATTGATATTCATAGAAAAAAAACTAATAGATGTGGAAACTAAAAATGTATGTAAACAGTTCAAAATAAATCAAAATATTTTATACAATTTATCGTGTATAGAAAATTCGAATATAAACAACCAGTGAAAATTGCACGTATTTAAGTAATTTGTTTTAAAGTTACACCAAAAACCAATGTCAATTTTGTTAAAAATCGATTTTACGTATAAATTCCCGTTTTTCCTTAATTTTTCTTTTGTTTTTACGGTGCTTTTGAAAAATACTGGAAAAATTTTACTTTTGACCTCCCAATGCACCATCAATATTCACTTTCCCATCGAACAAGATACTGAAGTTGAAAATCGAAGCATTATTTCGACTACTTATCGTGTACACAGACACACACAACAAAAAAATAATAATAATAATAATAAAAATAAACACTCATCATTGTAAAATCAATACATTCATCATTTCACTCAAAATCTAAAAAATAGTAAAAAACTTTATTAAACATATATTAATATATTATGTATTAATAACCGTTCCTTTTTTCGTAATGCTTTCGTAGGCTCGATATTGCCTAGCTATAGGTAATTAATATTGTATCGTACATTGTTCATTATAAATCGTGTATCTATACCTACATTAAAAAAAATATATATTATTAGAATTCGTATGGCTGTAATTAAACATTTGCATTACCTACTTTAAACAATATGAAAAATTATAAAAAATATGTATAGGTAGGGATATACAATTATCAGTCTTTCAGTCAACTCAATTCAATACAGTATTTTTATAAGTAATTTTGACGATATTTTTTTATTAAAGAAATATTTTCGAGGTACAATGAAACATACCAATACTGAATTAATCACAAGATACCACAGAGGAATAAAATCAATAAAAATTCTTACACATCAACACATCTCCTTAAAACAGAAAATAATCGATCGCACAACGGATGGAATGTCCATTTGCCTATAGATAACACTTGTATAGCTGTTAAGCGAAATGGAGTACATATATAGGTTCCTTTCGTTCTGACCAGAGTAAAAAAAATTATAGATTGTTCGAACATCGGCGTTTTTATAAAAATATTTTCTTTATAAATGACGTTTTTGCTCTATTCGTGCGTCTTCCGCGCTGTATTTACCGACCGTTTCGGTTGAAGTGTTATTTTTACTCATTTATCGTTTTGTTTATTTCCATCAACCCAAAATGTGTTGACAGCTTACATATTATATTTCCCAGCTTCTATAAAGCATTCGTAGCAGGTACAGTTCAGATCTGTATGTACAAATATCACCGTGAAAATATTATACCATATTATGCGTGCGGAGAGAGTGAAGATTATATTGTTTCGAAATGCTTCCAATCAGGTAGACTCTACCGCAGTTATTCGACTTTCAATCGTCATTGTGTAAATGCAGAAAGCCAGATCACAAGAATTATTGGAGAGTGTAATAGTCGATTTGGAAATCACTAAAGGAACCTACCTAAAAAATATCTGCCAGATGGAAATACCTATACCTAATAAGAAGATATATAGTATGAATTCTGTATCCCAAATATTATTATATACGGTTCGTCGAGTATACGGTGTGACTGATTTAATCGATAATTTAGAAATTGAATTTAAAATGAGTCGGTAGCGGTTGGTTGTTTTATCCCGGATTTTTTTTTCGAAATGCCACCTTTATTTATTGCAATGCGCACTGAAAAGTTCGACGGGAACTTTTTTTTTAACTTCAATTCTCATCAAGTTTTAAAGCATTAAATAATTTATTACACCTAAAATATATTATACTATAATATGATATATTATATATTCCTGTCTTCACTCAGATCATTCGAGTTTTACGTTACAGAGTATATATATCACCAAATGTAATTTTCTATATTTTTGAAGCGTATATACACACCACTTATAATACATATCCTACAATTATTTTTAAAATATAAAATATGGAACTATATAGTTTTATAGTAAACATGTTCTATTATGGTATGTTGGTATTACGATTTATCGTGTGTCATATAAATCAAACCAATTGGCTATAATGGTCTTTGCCTTTTTAGTCAGAAAGATTTAAATTTTTCCAAACATACATAAACAACGGTATATTATTTTTATATAAATAAGCTACGTACGCAGCAGTGCAGAAAGACGTGTCTTGTACAAAATACAAGTATTATACCTACCGTGCGTCATAAAATCGTTGTGTTTGAGATGTTGTTTTGATATAAGTAATAATATATTATAATGTATGCGGCTGATACTCAGCTGAGAAAATAGATATTTCAATCCATTTTTTTTTTTAAAAGTTCAAAGCTGTTTTCTGTACCCACACATGCACACACGCCCGCAGCATTGAGCAGAGGACTACATAAATGTATATATATGGACGAAAGCTTATAACCATATATATATTATGTTTTCGTCTGATTTTATGCCATAGAAAGATGGAGAAAACCATATATATTATATACGTTATGAGGATGTTTCTTTACATGTATTATATTATGCGCTCGGTATATATAATAAATATTGGCTTTTAAATTTTAAAATACAATATACATAAGTATGTATATCACTCCACACACGTAAACGGTTTCGTTATGTATATAGATGTTGAAAAATCGTTGTTTTACCGGGTATATTCTCTATATTATATGAACTTATATAGATAGTCGTATAAAATACACAACTTATACAGGATGTTTCAGGTTTCTACGGTGTCTCACCATATTATTATATAGTCTTTATCAGTCGTAGGTAAATAAATGTGTCGTTATAATGCATACCTAATAATAATATATATTATATATTTAACAATACCATATGTACGATACCCGTCCGCCCTCTATATGTATTTAATTATCATTTGTTTTTATACTCCTCGAACCATGTCTCGTCAAAATTTTAAATTACAGTTTATGATATTGTATGTTCGAATATAAGTAGGTAATCTACTCACAGTAATAATAACACAACATTAAACTATTTAGTTTATCTACTGCGCACGATACGCATTTATCTCTACACGAGTCTCAGAAACATAACGAATAGAAAACATTATTATGTAAGCCAAAAATGACGAACGCTCTTCATTCATACTATTCCTATATTATGAACCTATCTGCAGTGACGACTTTCGAAAATATTTACTAGGTATTGGAAAAAAGTTATTGATGGAGACGAGAAAGCAGCGAGACACACTGTATAGTGAATCGACGCAATTCCTCCGCTTTGGGTTTTAGAATTCGCACACGCCGTCGTCATCGCCATCCCTTTATGCTCCAAACTGTACACACACACACAAGAAACGAGGATATTATGTACGTGAGCGTTGTACGAAATGCGATCTCCGTTCAGGGGTGTGCTGGGTCGGCGGTGGCCGCGGTGCTGTCGGGGGAGTTAATGTTTAGATTGAGGGGGCCGGCGCGGTAGTACTGCACAGCAGCTACTATATATATAAATATATATATATATATAGGGGTGAGAGAGAGAGAGAGAGAGAGAGAGGGAGTGAGTGAGAGATAGGAAAACGAGGAAAAGGGAATGCAAATTTTTCAATGGTATAAATCATCCACAAAGGGTTTTACTATTGTTTAAATCGTGCGTGTGTGCGTGCGCACGCGCCGTGATATGTGTGTGTGTGTGTGTGTGTGTGTGTGTGTGTGTGTGTGTGTGTGTGTGCACGTGTGTGTGTTCGTATAACCAATTATAATATTGCCTGGCGGGATCCTTTCTGAGCACGGCATGTGTGTGTGTATATATATGTATATATTATTATAATATTATTATCCTTATAATATATTATGGTGATGAGTTACCCCCCACAAATCTAACGCATGACGAAACGGGAAAATGAAAAATTTCAAGTTACAACGAAGAAAAATTTTGTGATCTGTATTTTTGAGAATTTCAGGTTGCTAACTGATAATAACAAACGAGCAACCGTCTACTCAATTTTCAATCCTTAGCTATTTAAATTTAAAATATCATGAATTTTTAACTACAACATTTTCAAATTTTGTTGACTTTCGAACTAAAATGCTTTTAAAAAAAACTGTGGATATTTATTTTCCATATTTTTTAATCGATATAAGAAAAACCTGGGAGATATTAACTTTATTTTAAATTTCCTAGCTTTTTACCCAAAATAAATATTTAATCAATATATAAAATAAATTCGACCATTTCCTACTATTTCTGTTTATTTACAATATACCACAACAAAAATAAAAATATTTTTAAAATTATATCATGTCTAAAAAAATTTAATATATTTCGTGTAAACGTTTGTAAATAAGTGGTTATTTATTTTTGAATAATGACAAAAAATAAAAATTGATTTTGAAATCAAAAACTGGGTGGTATAAAATTTTTTTCCGATTATTCTGAAAAGTACAGGGCATTTTTAAGCTATTGCATAGCTTTTATCGCGGGCCTGGCGTGGTGACTAAAAAAAAATTTTTTCGTATCGAAAAAGCGTGACCGTAAGATGTTTTTATTATTTTTGTCATTTACAGTCTAACCAGTTGCCAAGCAAAAACAGTTTCAAATTAAATATTTCCGTACGATGTTTATCTACCATTATCAAAAAAAAAAAAACTCATTTTGTCATTTTCTTTTCATTCGTTGCGCTTAAAAAGTTTAACTTGAATTAATATCATACAAAAATAAATAGTTATAATTACATGATACATAGTTACAAGATTGCTATGCAATAACTTTACCACGGTCCGCGGAAGATCTCGAGTGCCTCAGATTTAATTTTTAACCTTTGATTAGATCCAACTACATTATATTTGCTACCAAAAACCACCCTTAAAGATTAAGATTAAAGCTCCTAAAGTGAAGTCGACAAATTATTAACCTAATACAGGCCCATCGTTAGATATTTTACGCCTTAAAGCGAACATTTTAATGCCTATCTTCTTTACGAAATGTATTTAATCTTGGTTTATTCAATTTCTTATAAAATTGTATGCAATCCTAAAGCAATGTATGACGTGCTTGTGTCCTAGCGATGAGCCTGACTGTAAGAGTGTATAAGATTAATACATTTATTTATTTACTCAGAATCTAAAAAAAAATATAATAAAAAAAATTTCCGCTTAAAATCTAAAAGTTTTATAATTTAAATTATTGTTTTTTTAATTGTGAATATTTTTTTCACTTAGTCAGAACATTTTTTTCTGAATTTAATTCACGGGAAACGAAATTTGGTTAAATAAAAGAGTATATTATTATGACATGATGTTAAAACTAAAACAATTTGATGGTACTATATTGTTTATAGAATTTTTTGCTTTGTTGATTTAAGTACAACAAATTATTAATTTGTGATATTATTATTACACAGTCATTGTATATTATTGTAAGTGGTTGTTGACACAAATACACAATGGTTGTGAGATATAGTACTATTTGGTTACTACTAATTAATTTCATCGTGTAGATATTAAATTATATTATTTTAGGCATATATTGTAGAACTTATTTCTGCGAATATATACGTTATAATCATAAAGCATACAAGCACACCACATACAGATGTAATGTGGCTGTAGTATGATGTATATACCTACGTATTTATAGATATAATTGTTTATGATATTATCTGATTTTACCATATATTATGTTTGATAAATGATAATAGAACTGTGGTATAGACCATGTTTTTGTTTCCAACAATTCACATAAAGCCGGGAGATTTTAATAAGATTCAAACGCATGATGACTGCGTGTGCTGTGCATCCGTGTGTTTCGGTTTCATCCCATGTAAGCGCACTCTGTGGTCGACTACGGCTATAACCTATCGATCGGCGCGAATATTGTCGTCTTGGCACAAAAGGGTCACTCAGAAGAGTGTGTAGTGTACCAAATCTGCAAGACCGAAAATTCGATGAAATAAATATTTACAAAACACACACAGTACGTGTATTAATGTATTATATGCAATGTCTAATAATGATATATTATTTAGGTATTATCTATACTAAAATTATACTTATTTGAGTGGACAAATAACACGATAGCTAGGCCTTTATAGTGTTCGCATTTTTCAATTTAATATAAGTACCTAACAATATAATATTATATTTATCGGGTATATATTTAGGTACTGTGGATTTAGGGTACAAGAAGTGTTATAATGTCACATTTTGACGAATTTGAGATTATCATTTACCAATGTAATTAATACTTGATCATGTTACTTGTATTAAAACTTAAAACATACATTGTCTCAGTTTCAGTATGACCAAATAAACACTAACATTGACCTTTTTGACGATAATCGACAGAAATATATAGCTGGTAGGTACCAGTGACCAGTATTACCAGCGTAATATTTTGGGCCTAGGTATCTCGATATTGGTCATTTTGGAATGGATATCAATAAAGATTATAAATATATAAGTTACTAAAATTACTATTATATTATGTTCAATTGAATATATTATTTTAAGGATTTAGTAAAAAAAAGTAATAAGTTTTAATTATTAAAACTATTTTCATTTTATATTTTAGTTTTTGCCAATGCGTCAGATAAAATTAAATTAATAAATTTTCTTGTTTTGCAAAATACAAAAGTTTCATTAATGGAAAACATTTGTACCTAATACCTATAGTCATTGAAATTCCAAAACTTTAACGTTAAACTAAAAATGTATATTATTTATTGTTTAAATTAAATTTCCCAACAATGTTGGTTTTTGACATTAGTCCATTTTGTACCAATCTACAGAATAATATAACGTAAAAATAAATTGAAGATTTTGTATTCGTGACTATTTATATATTATAATATTATCTATAATATTATGTGAGAATAATCGAAATTCGAAAAAAGCCTATGTACTGCATTAATCATATTAGTTATATGTGTTACTTTATAAGTCTTTATTATATAATTATTAAAATGTTTTAATAAATTATAGCACTTCTACATAATATTTTTAATTACCAGAGTTTATTGAACGTTAATACGTAGTAATGAATCTGAATTTATTCCTTCTATTTATTTTCAATATAAATAAATAACAATGCTTAATACTTTTAATATAGGTACAATCTATAATTGCCTATAATCCATCCTATTTTTAATTTTTATAATCTTAAATGTAAATATTGACAAAATCTGTACACAGCTATTGTTTTTTATTATGATGTATCTATTTCTACCTATATTTTACAACATAATATAAGCGTATTTGAG
This sequence comes from Acyrthosiphon pisum, assembly GCF_005508785.2. Taxonomy (NCBI): domain Eukaryota; kingdom Metazoa; phylum Arthropoda; class Insecta; order Hemiptera; family Aphididae; genus Acyrthosiphon; species Acyrthosiphon pisum. The sequence continues at coordinate 142,961,319 of NC_042494.1, forward strand.
ATATTTTTCAATACTTTTATTATAGATTCTGAGTGGAACGATGAATGTATTGATTTTACAATGATGTGTGTTTTTTTTTTTATTTTTTTGTTGTTCTGTCATCTACCTTTTAGGAC
>NC_042494.1:142963180-142964322 GCF_005508785.2 Acyrthosiphon pisum
TAAAATTTTGAAAATATTTTGATTTATTTTGAGCTCTTTACGGACATTTTCATTTTCCATTTTTTTTTAGTTTTTTTTCTAAAAATATCAATAAAATTTTATTTGTTGGATAAAAAAGCTTGAAAATTTAATAGAAGGCTCCTAGTATATTGTTTCAAAGGCAGATGAAAAATATTAAAAATCGTTAGTCACAGTTTTTTTTTATAAGCATTTAAAGTTCAAAAAATGACAAAATATGGAAAAATCACGAAAATTTGCAAATTATTTCGAGTTAGAAATTCATAAAAATTTTTCTTTTTAAATCTAAGATATGAAAATGTAATACAAGATTCCTTATAAGATTATCTACCTTTATCAAACAAAAAATATCTATAAGAAACTCAAATTAAATTTTTATGATCGTTTGAAATTCAAATTTTTACAACATTGGATATTCACTCGATTTCTCATGTAGCGATTTCCTTATTTTGTTCTAATTCAAAAACGAATAACTGCAGATACATGAAATTTTTATTGAATGTTTATATAAGTATTTCCTATACACCATACAATTTTGAAAATATTTTGACTCTTTTTGAGCTGTATACGGACATTTTCAGTTTTAATTTTTTTTAGTTTTTTTTTCTATAAATATCAATAAAGTTTTATCTGTTGGGCCAAAAAGTGTATAAATTTAATACAAAGCTCCTGATATATTGTTACAATATCAGTTGAAAAATATTAAAAATACATAGGCACAATTTTTTTTTATAAGCATTTAAAGATCAAATTTTGACAAAATTTATCAAATTTTAATTTGAAAAATTATTTTGTACTTAAAAATTTATAAAATGTTCAATTTTTGTATCTAAGAATTAAAAATTTAAAACAAGATTCCACGTAAGTAATTAATTCTGTTACCAAAAAATCTAAAATATACATTTAAACAGTTTATTTTTATAGTCATTTTAAGTACAAATTTGGACGAAATTACATATTAAAAAGGCGGGTAAGTCGTGGATGTCGCTCTGCTGTACAGTAGGTTACAAGTGGGTTACTGTAATGGATGGAATTAAATTTGAATCCAATGATATTATATCATTGTATACGAAAAACGATTCTGAACGGAGATGATTTGTCAGTCTAGGATATATTATTTTTAA
>NC_042494.1:142964422-142965017 GCF_005508785.2 Acyrthosiphon pisum
ATCCTACAGTGGAATTAAAACTTTTAACATTTAATAAAAAACTCTTGGCTGGCGCATCACAAATCACTTGATCAATATTTACACTTAGTAGTTTATTATTTATTGATATTCCCCTATTAATCAAATCTAAAGCTTCTTCAATAAACAAATTTAAAAAATCTTCAATGGACTCTGGTTTTTTCTCTGAACTATAATAAATACCAACTGCAAAAACTAAAAAACGTATTTGAGGTACATTAGTTACAGAGCAAAGAATTGGCCAAAATTGTCTTTTTGAGCTTTTAGAATATGTACCTATGCTAAAATAAAGTTAGTTCTTTTTATTTATGAAAATATTAAATGTTATGTTTCATTGTAAGTTATAAGTGTAACTTGCATAAATATAATATGAAATTTCCAGCTGTATACAATAATTTTGTATTTATCCCTATATTACAAATCTTTAATTATTAGTTAATAATTGAATATTTCATTAAAATGTAATGAATTTTATTGTATTGTAAAGATTATGGGTATGATTGCAGTTTAGTTCCCCCTCGCCATTTTGAATTTTTATCGAAACTTATGTAACTCGTCGAGTTAAGAAACGATGGTG
>NC_042494.1:142965067-142966246 GCF_005508785.2 Acyrthosiphon pisum
TTAGTGAATATTTTGAAAATAAAACTATATAAAGAAAATGTCAATTTAAACAACTGGTAAAATTTTCAAGTGTCTACGACTCATACTTTTTGAATAATAACAAATATCAAAAATCGTTTGAGGCTAAACCGTTATTTAATGCGGTTTTGTAAAAATTTAAATTTCAAACACTCCTAAAAATTTTTTGTCTTAGTCCGGTTGAGTTTTTTTTACAGATATTTAAAGAAAAACTTATGGAGAACCTTGTACCAAATTTTAAAAGCTTAGTTATAAAAGAAAAAAATTTTACGATTTTTCAACCACAAAATTACTTGCAAATTTTCGCAATTTTGACATATTTCGTATAAATTTAAACTTTAAGCACTTATAAAAAAAAATTGTGACTAACGATTTTGGATTTTTTTTTATCACTGTGAGAATAACTTATAAGAAACCTTGTATTAAATTTTCAAAGTTTTCTATCCAACCAAAAATTTTTTATCGTTATTTTAAAAAAAAATACTTAGAAAAATTGAAAATTTCATTTGTCTATAAATAGCTCAAAAAAAGTCGAAACACTTTGAAAATTTAACCCTGTATAGACAACGCTAATATAAACATCTGTTGCAAATTTCAAGTGCTTACAATAATTATTTTTTGAGTTACAGTAAAATTAAGTTTTCGTTTTTGTCAAAAATTGGTTTTGCGTATCCCAAGCAAAGGGCATAGAAATAAATGACAATCAACATCTAACAGCTGTTGCTTACGCTGATGATATAGTCTTATTAGCTGAAACAGTCAACGACCTAAAAAACACAACAGATATATTACTAAAGGAGGGAAAAAAAATTGGATTAAAAATAAATGAGACAAAGACAAAATACATGATAGTATCTAGACACAATCATGGATCAGACTCCTTGAAAGTAAATGAGTACAAGTTTGAAAGGGTAAGAAATTTTAAATACTTAGGTGTAGATATTAATGAAGATGCTAATAGCCATGAAGAAGTGAAAAAACGGCTCATCGCAGCGAACAGGTGTTACTATGGACTACTACCATTGTTCAGGTCAAAACTACTATCAAGAAAATCCAAAGTAACATTATATAAAGTTCTAGTCACGCCAGTAGTTCTGTATGCAAGCAGTACTTGGGCGACGACAAAGTCAGATGAAAAAAAGTTAGAAGTGTTTGAGAGAA
>NC_042494.1:142968306-142969715 GCF_005508785.2 Acyrthosiphon pisum
CACGGTTTTTTGTTGATGTATAACGCGTTATAACTTATAAGTACCTAATAGATATTATGATATGATTAATTTGGAATTTATTATAGGTACCTATTATAGGTCAATTTTTTTTTAATACCATAGATATGTATATATATGTCTAATACATAGACTGATATATCGTCTCCGCTCAGAATCGTTTTTCTTATACAGTGATATTATATCATTGAATTCAAATTTAATACTGTCCATTATACAGTGACCCACTTCTAACCTACTGTACAGCAGAGCGACATCCACTTACCCACCTTTTTATAATATTATATTGTATCGTGGAAGATGTTGTTTTCAGACTCCTCGAGGACTATTTTAATTAAGACATTTTTACTTCAGAACAAAATTAAAATTATTTTAAAATATACACTATGTATACACTGTGGCAGTGGCGGCGCGAGAGGATTTTTGTGAGACAATTGTCTCACAGCTAAAAGGGGTGGTGGGTGGGTACTGGGTAGGTACCTATAGTGGATAGTCAGTTCTGAAAAATATTGAGTGACACAACGTATCAAATAAATAAATAAATAAATAAACTATTTATAAGTTTTTAATTGAAAGGGTGCTCGCCAGCTTATGGTAATCGGTAAAAAAGACCAAGGAAAAAAAGAACAATTTTTAAAAATATATTAATTGATTATCATAAAAAAAAAAAGTTATTGATATCTAATTATTATCATTAAACAAAAAAGGCGGGTAAGTCGTGGATGTCGCTCTGCTGTACAGTAGGTTACAAGTGGGTTACTGTAATGGATGGAATTAAATTTGAATCCAATGATATTATATCATTGTATACGAAAAACGATTCTGAACGGAGATGATTTGTCAGTCTAGGATATATTATTTTTAAAGAAAAACTTATGGAGAACCTTGTACCAAATTTTAAAAACTTAGTTATAAAAGAAAAAATTTTTACGATTTTTCAACCACTAAATTACTTGCAAATTTTCGCAATTTTGACATATTTCGTATAAATTTGAACTTTAAATGCTTATAAATAAAAATTGTGACAATGTATTCCTTTTATTTTGCAACTGCTATTGTAAAAATATGTTAGGAGCCTTGTATTAAATTTCCAAATCTTAGAATTAAAAAGAAAAACTTTTATGAATTTCTGTCTAAGATAATTTGAACATTGCCGTAATTTTTACGTATTTAGTCAAAATTTGAACTTTAAATGCTTATAAAAAAAAAATCGTGACTATATATTTCTTTTATTTTTCAATTGCTATTGTAAAAATATATTATGAGCCTTGTATTAAATTTTGAAATCTTAGATATAAAAGGAAAATTTTTTATGAATTTCTAGCATAAAATAATTTACGAATTTTCGTGATTTTTACATAATATGTTGTCAAATTTGAACTTTAAATGCT
>NC_042494.1:142971477-142979816 GCF_005508785.2 Acyrthosiphon pisum
TTTTGTCAAAAATTGGTTTTGCGTAAAAATTCGCGTTTTTCCGTTATTTTTTTAAGGTTTTTCCTGCCGCTTTTGAAAAGTATTGGGAAATTTTCACTTTTGACCCCCCAAAGTACCAACTAGATTCACTTTCCTTTCAGAAAAGGTACAACTTTTGAAAATCGAAGCATTTTTACTGCTCCAAAAGTTGTCGTCAGACACAAAAAAAAAAAAAAAAAAAAAAAAAACACACATCATTGTAAAATCAATACATTCATCACTTCGTTCAAAATCTAAAACCTAGGATAACTCTTTTAGTTATTTTGTTGTGATTGTATAATATTATTCGTGGGTACTTTAAACTTCTAAAGTATACTATTATCTATCTATGATGTTACCACGGTTTTTTGTTGATGTATAACGCGTTATAACTTATAAGTACCTAATAGATATTATGATATGATTAATTTGGAATTTATTATAGGTACCTATTATAGGTCAATTTTTTTTTAATACCATAGATATGTATATATATGTCTAATACATAGACTGATATATCGTCTCCGCTCAGAATCGTTTTTCTTATACAGTGATATTATATCATTGAATTCAAATTTAATACTGTCCATTATACAGTGACCCACTTCTAACCTACTGTACAGCAGAGCGACATCCACTTACCCACCTTTTTATAATATTATATTGTATCGTGGAAGATGTTGTTTTCAGACTCCTCGAGGACTATTTTAATTAAGACATTTTTACTTCAGAACAAAATTAAAATTATTTTAAAATATACACTATGTATACACTGTGGTGTAATAACTAATAATTCGGGCACAGGTGACTATTTCGTTCCAGTTGTATTTAACTAGTGGGTTGCTAGGTGAATTACCTCCCTAGTCCCTACATTCTCAGTTCAGCCCGCATCAGGATTATCCCGGAGACGAGAAGGATTAAAATATACTTAAATTTGGTTTTATTTTGAGGTATGTACATTTTTAAGTACATTTTATTCATATAATATAAATTATAATAATTATTGATTAAATATTATTTATATTTTATTTTTAATACGGTGTTTAATTAAAAGTTTTCGTTAATCATTCATGTAAAATAAAATATATTATAGGTACTTTTACTGAATTAAAATGTTTTTATGTATTCAAATATATCTAGTCAATATTTTATCTCCATATTCAACCAATTTTTGTGGTATATACAATTTTTTATTGACAACTTTAAACGAATTTCTTTGTCCTTTACTTTCTATTGTTATGTACCTATATCTTTTGTACAACATATCATTTGAAACGTAAATAAAATAGTATAATATATTCGTGTGCTGATAAACGTAAAACAGGTTATTTCATTTTTAGTGGAATGCCTCACAATTTATTGTAAGTTGTCTGATTGTTCGTGGGTGAATATAATCACCTCCGAATTCGGATTAAATTGGGAAAAAACATTCATCTGCAACTGTAATTTAAGTTTGTAGTATATTTTCTATGAATTTATCAATTCGTTTGTCTTCAATAAAACTATATTAATTTAATATTTAACTGAATCAAATAGTGCGTTTTGTGCGTTAAAACAAAAATTGCGATAATCGTGGACGAAATTTCAACTACTCTGAAAAAAATACCGAGTCCAGTTTTATTCATCAGCTATACCTGCAGAGCTTAATGAAAAAATGTTGTCCAGACGCAATTCATTGAACCTGAATAATTTTCGGGTCCGGTGGATTATATATTGAAATATATTGTTGTGCAAGATTATTTAATTATTGTTTCACAATATATTCATAGTATTAACATATATAAAGAATTTAATTAAAACATCATAACAAATAAAAACTATTGTCAGCGGTCGGCGGACAGTGTGCAAATTAATGTACCTACCTATAATACACAACATCATTTTTCATTTCATATTTATATAAAACTATGAAACTGTTGACTACCTAAGAAGGATAACTTATAGTTGTATAATTTATATGTTTCATAAATATAGTATCAAACAATTATTTTGAAAAACAGTAACTCACATTGTCGGATCAATATAGTAGCGAGTTTACTTTGGTGGCTATTTATTACAGAATGTTTTCTTTGCAAGTCATGTTTTTTTGTTTTAAAATATTATAGAACTCAAGGGTAGCTTTACACTGCCGCAAGTAAAACCTAAATATATCTTTTGTTTCGTACTATCCAACATTACACAATGTCCATAAATTTCATTAAGTTTTAATTAATCATTTCAAAAATATTTCATCTTGTAGAACATTTTTTTGCAATTCTATTATGAATAAACTCGAATTTTATTTGATTTTATAACAATATATTGTTGTTGTAGTAGGTAGGTATCATAATATTATAAATACAATTTATTAAATAACGAAATCCAAATCATACACAATTAAAAATAATACTGTATATGATTATGAATAAATTGAAAACAATTTTTGAATTGATATTTTTAAGTGTTAACTGTATATTTTTGTATAATATATAAAAGAGTAATTTTGGGTGTTGGCTCAACAGACATTCTAACATATTTTATCATAGTTATTCTAATATGCCGTATGTCTTATTTATTTATTTTATCTTTGAGCATATATACCTACGTTAAGAATACAATTATATAGTGAACATTTTTAAATTTTATGACAATATCATTTTAAAATGCATTAAAAGTCTAAAATATTAGTATAATCTTATACTTATATTATGTTCAGCAAATAATTAAAATATACTTATACAGTTAACCTAGCTAATAGCTTCCTTCTTATTAATTTTTTTTCTTATATAATTATATAATTATGATAAATGATAATTCATCACCATAGTTTTATAATTAATAATAGATAAGACTAATGTAACACTGACATGCGTTAAGCCAAGCGAAGTACCCATCATGTCAATAATAAGTATTATGTCCGTACATTTTTAATCAGAAAAAACTCTTAAAAATCACGTAGTTTCGAATCATGTTAAAATTATATATATCTATATAGCCTCCCCTATACTATTGGTCCGTCTAAAACAAAATAGCCGATTTACACGCAACGAGTGTCCGTATTTTTAATCGTTAGCTATATATAGGTACTTCATACATTGTTTTATTTTTATTAGCTTTTACCATAACCTTTTATTATATAGTGAACACTAGGTTGTTAAAATTTTAAAAGGTTTAATTTATATCTAAATGTTTAAATTTAGATACGTGTACATATGAAATCATATTTTAAAATATCATGTTAATTTATATTTATCTTGTATTGATACTATTTAATACTTTGTAATATAAAATACAGACTAAATAATAACCATTGATAAATGTATGTTCAATGTTCATATTATTGTTATTAATGTTTTAATCGTACTCAATATGAGATATTGTTAGACTTTACTTAATTAAGTTTATTTAGCGTACAACTATAATGCATTTAACCAATATTTGTTTCTCTTTGAAATTTAGATGCCATGTCTAAACAATAAAGAATAACGTGTCCTAGCGGTCTAAATTTTTACCCTACGTGGAATTGGTACAAAAATATATGTACCCTTAGTCATAAACACTGTAGTCATTAGTCACCCTTCTATCTTGATATAAATCGATGTAAATAATGTTTGAGTACACGTTCACTAAACAAATAGTATTTTCCCGATGTGTTCATAAAATGTTCAGTAAAATATTCTGTCTTTACTTCAACCAAAAATACGTCTAGTATAATGTTTCAAATACTACGTATCTTTAGTTACTAATATTAATCAAACAACAAATAAAAACATAAAGTTTTTTAACATTTTTTTTATAATGATTGACACTCGAAAATGTTATACACGCAAGGTGAAAATGTTGCTGTTGTTATTATTTTATTCGTTCATACTTTATTTTTAGAATTCTATGTTATATGACTAATGTTATGTTAAATCAAAACTGAAAACTGAAGTTATTGGTTAAATATTAATTGTGTATTTTTTGTTTTTTACCGTTACGGAAAACTTTATGGAGCAATATAAGTGCTCCGGATTACTGTGTATTGTATAATATTATGGTTGTGTAAAATTGGATGTAAAAGCTATTTCGCCAGTGTGTGCTGCAAGAGATTGTAAAACGACAATTAATTTAGAGAAAATTGCATAAAACTGTCAAAAACTGGTAAATTTACAGTATAATACACATTATATATATTACACACAGAGCCGAGTTTAGAATCGTTTAGGGAATGAAATTATATTATTGTTCATACTAGGTTATAAAAATACGTATTATTATGATATAAATAATATGCATTATCATTGATTCCCTCACTTAAAGTGAGTTGACTTTGCGTCATGCCATGGCCTGCAAATCCTTTTGCACGGAATAAACCCACGGCGGACAAGTCGTAGCTGGGGCAAAAATCGTTATCCATTGCAGGGTCTTACGATTTTTATAAATACATATTCGGTTGTTTCGGTAATGTTTTGGTTTAATTAATACACACTTTCAGTTTCACATTTAATTATATAAAAATGATATGATATAATCTAACTAGCTACCTATATTATAGTATATAATATCCTGTTCGAGCATCTGTTTGAATAATATTATAATCTTTCGCGTGTCGCCTATGAAAATATTTACATAATATTTATATAGGTACCTTGTAATATCGTTTATGTTTACAACACAATGTATAATATAATATATGTATACATATTTATTGTGCAATATTATACGTTAAAGTTTATAAATTATAATTTATTTATTTTAATTTATCAAAGTCATTTTTAAGAATAGAGTACCTCCACACTTGGTAAATACGAGAATTTGATTTACAATATATGTGGATGTAGTAATGTCACCGACTGTCAAGTGATAAATAATTCAATATTGATGATTGGTTATAAAAAAAAAATTTCATTTCATTTTTAGCTGTATAAACTCGTGTGAGAAATGTTGTCAAAACAAAGGCGAGCGATGTAGGCAATATGTATACAATTTCACTTTGATGAAACGCCGTTAAAAATGAGATATAGTCAAAATGTTTACATAAATTTAACTCGCTGGATTTATTGATCCATTCGCTGTAAATTTGATATTTATTTTTTAAATGTTCATGTTTCCAATTCAGTTTAACCATGATACCTAGATATAATTTAACGTAAATTAAAACTTAATCGGTATTGTATTTTGAATAATGTTTTCAATTCGGCTTATTGTTAGACAACTCGCACAGCGTAAGAATTACATCTTGCGTTTTAATAATATAGTACACGCACGAAATAATGATAAAAACAAATAATGCCCGTAGTGTACTATATAGTTTAACTATTAACTACAAAATAACACTGTTTTATACGTAGCTAATGGCAACACATAATATTATACTATTGCTCGAAAGTATTTCAAAATAATGCGTATTATAACATATTTTTATACACCGTATCATATTTCAATGTATTTTTATATATTTTTATCGGCAGCGCTTAAAATTTATGGACGTTAATAATACCGATAAATATTGGTATAAACATAAAACAAACTCATAAAGTAATTCAAAACTATTTCCATTTTCAGTTCAACTGCACGATGTCATACCAATGTCATAACGTCATACCAATTTCAAACAAACAACCTGGAACACAACAAAAAAATCGAAACACTGTCGTGGTAATATAGGTGGCGACGACCGTGGTGACTGGTAGGTGTCTAATACCACCATACGCCATGATATTATGTATATTGTATACATAATATTAATATAATATTATTATAATACACGACGGATCAGCAACCCTCCGTCGAAATATCTAGCGACATCTGTGACAAAACCAAGGCGTAAAAAGCAGGGTGTTTGAAATGACTATCACGACGGACCCTACCCCGTCCGCACGTCCCAGAAAAATAACGATTCGTGACGAAAACAATAATATTATTATTTAAGCAATGTTGACCGACTCGAGTCCACGGCTATTGTTTTATTCGTCGTCATCATTAATAATAATAACAATACGTGATAATAATAGCAATATGATATTATCCTCATCCGGTGAGATGTGTCCCGGCCGCCGTGTTATTGCCATCGATATAATATTATATAGGTAACGTATGACCCGCAGAGAGAAGTCCGGGAGAACGATAATGTTTTGTCCGGGCGATTACAGCCGAATGTTGTCAAAAATTGCAGGATAAGTCCGCAGAGCGTACTGCGAGGAGCGGGTTCGTGGTCCACCCGCCGATTAAATATATATATATAACAGAGTATACGCGCGACCCGGCGGGGCATTGATTTTTCGGCGGATTTCGGGTCACAGATGTGTAAAGCCGCCCGGCGTTTCGTCGCTTTTCCGCAAGGAGAGGAAACGTTGGAGAACACCATCCCTTCACCCCCGTCCCGCGGAAAAAGTCTTTTCCGGGAATTTACCTGCGCGGCGCAAGTCTGCAGCCATAGTTTTTCTTCCGCTGCGCTACGATCATTTTCGCCGTACAAAAAATATTTTTGCAATAATAACATAATATTATATTATACTATATACAATCAACATATTATTATTATTACAATTGCCGACGGGTGTCGGCTTTGATTATAATAGTACCAGCTTACCTATATTAGACATTAGTAAATATAATAATATATTATAAGTGCACATATACTAGGTATATATTATGTACAAAATATGTTAGTGGCGTAACTATATTTGAGGGATTATATTTAGATGGTGTGCAGTCGTGCAGCAGTGGCCGCAGACACAAATTGTTGACATTTTTTTATTCGCATATAAAAATTAGGTACAATAATTTGTAGTAAAAATATTTTTGTTTTACAGCACAATACTCCCACCACCCCGAATTATTAGAAAGTAAATACCCAAATTAAAAGAAAATAATTTGATTTGCCAAAAATTGGAGGTATGAGCTTTGCGGAAAAAGGGAATTCTCATACAAACCTGCATTATGGATCATTTGGGTCCCGGGACACCAACCATACACATTTAGTAGTCCTCCTCTCAACCTTAACTTCAAACAAATTGTATCACTACATTTTAATGACTGTATAATATAATTGTATAATTTTGTATTATATTACCACGTACAATCATAAATAATAAAGACTATCATCTTTGCGTACAATATATAGTTAGCAACTTCTATTTTATAAACTTCATCATATTATCAATTATTATTAGAATAATAATTTTATATTTATTATCATTTAGTAATTTGTCTTAGTACCTATAATAATTACTGACTACTAAAATTATTTATTTATTTTTTTAATGGTTTTCAACGTAAATATTTCTGTGATAAATATGGGCCCCCAAAATCAATGTTGCTCGGGACCATGCCCCCTGGAACCCCCTTAATCCAGGCTTGCTCTCATATTTTACTATTACAAAATAACGGTACAAATATAATATTAATTGTAAAAGCTACCGGTCTTAATTTACAAACCCGCTCTGCATAATCTATATACCTATCGTAGACCTTATACTAAGGTTAGTATAAGGTCTATGATACCTATACTTAAGTGTTATAGTATTATGTATTATAATATTTTACGCGTTAATCAATAATGACGTATGATGTCACCGCGTAGTAAATAGTAACTGATAAGTGAAAACTCGCATACCATGTAACAAAAAAGGTATCTTATGAATTTCACATATAGACCTGCAGTCTAAAGACACATTCATTTCCAAAAAAATATCCATTGCGAAGACTCCCAAATACGAATCTATGGTATTATTGAGGTATGGGGGAGCACTGAAAACGTCGGTCCCGGATCGTGAAAATGTCGAGAGCTATGCCACCGACGACGGCAACAATAACTATTATGTACATACCTACCTATAATAATGCTGCTATTATATTATATTGTGCTATTATTATAGTGTATGATAATAAATAATATTACACGATATACACGTCCATGGACAGATTCCAAGGATCCACCGCAGCTACTTACCCGCCTCACACTCGACCATCTCAGAATGAGAGCGACATAACTTTCGAACGACCGTCGACGGGGTGCGGGAAGGTTGTTCGGTGGCATAGGTACCGTAAGTGCGTGCGAGCGTTTATATAGGGCGACGGGCTAACCTATATGCCCCTATATGTATAGGTACTCAGTGAGAGGTAACAACAACCCCCCCCCCCCCACTCCCACCAAACAACGGGTCGGCGAGAACGGAAGTTCCCCCACCCAAAACGCCCTTTTCGTGTGACTTTAGCCACCTCTGCCGACACCAACAACGCCGCCGCCGCAGCCACCACCACGCTCCCGTTCTCGTTAGCATAAACCTCCGCCAAAAATCCACCACCGTCCACAGCCACCTCCAAGCGAGCGGGTCTACAAACGTTTACCTCCCGCG
>NC_042494.1:142980193-142982815 GCF_005508785.2 Acyrthosiphon pisum
CCCCCCCCCCCCCCCCTCTAGTCGAAAAAATGGCGCGTCTACCACCATCGCCGATTCTTCGCGTAAGGTAAAATAATATGATATTATAATATAATATATTTTAGCGATGCGTTACCCGTTCGCGGGCACCCCCTCCAAAATATGTCGCCGTCGGCAAATGAGCGCGTGGTATGTATATGCACCTATAATGTATATTATGTATATTGTATATATATAATAATGTATTGTTAATAATAATAAAAAATTATTGTCCCAAAAATCATGGAGTTTCTGTGGACAAACTTCGGCTAGTTCCCTGCAATCTGCATATCCAATGATATTAAAAAAATAATGTATTGTACTACGTGTTAAATTTACAATTAAAATGTACCTATTATTAAATTACATTTTTGTCAACTGCATGTAGAAGACAGGTATAGAAAAAAATCATGAAAATTTGATCATAGACCTAAATATAGCAAACGGAGTAGCTGACACATCATCTATAGGTATTTAAGTTACTGTGGTAAAATAATTATAATACTAAATATTATGATCAGGTCATATTTTTCGTTTACCAAATTTTCTAAGAGAAAGACAACAACTACTCTCATCATATGTGTATATATTCAAAATTTTAAAGAATAAAATAATATTTACTTAAAATATTTAATTGGCATAGTTTTTTTTTGGTTTGGGGTGGAAGGGGGGGTTATGCACTGTAACATGCTACCACAACATGGACGTACACATATTATAATAATACTAAATTTTTAATTTCAATAAAATTTCATGAAAATTACCTATATAGAACCCCGTAAAAATCATAACTATATATTGCAAAATCGTCTTCTAAAAATATTTTAACTTATTTCATTAATACACAGGAGGGACTTAAATTATTATATTATACATTCATTGAATAATTACCAATAAAATATTGTTAAACTATTTTTGATATTGATTATTTTTTACCTAATATACATATTATGTATGTTTTATACAAACACACTTATTTTCCAGCTCATAGACGTTCGAGTGCGCAGTCAACATTTTAAAAATAAAACAAATTTATCAAATTGAATATGATATTAATTTTTGATTTCACAATCAATCTTATTTGATTTTGTATTATTAAAACATCATTACATTTCTATAGGCTTAATGTAAATACTGAAAAAACCTTATACACCCAAAGAGAAAACCATAACCGGAATATCCACTGACCATCGACTTTGGCAGGGAATAGAAACCAAACCAAGAAGAACCAGATCTAGAACCCGAACACCTTTAAAATATTGGGAACTGGAACCTAACGTCCTAACCGTTCCAAAATAGGAAACCATATTATTTCTAAGTAGGAAAATCTTATAAGTTGGATTTTATCTCTATAATTATTTATTCGGGTACTTATACTAGAAGTGTTTCGATAAACTAATAATAATTTTGTTTCGTCGTTTATTTGTCATGAAATCGTAAAACTTAAATAACTATTCATATTTTATTTTGAAATTTATATAAAATATTATTATTCTATGTGTATAAAAACTAAAGAGATACCTACCAAAGAATAAATTTAAAAAAATGTTTGAAACCATCTAGTTGTTTACAAAAACCCTAAGCTTAAAATTGACTCTTAATCAGTTTCAGTTTTGTTTTTTGAAATATTATATTTGAAATAAATATTTATATCTTTCAAAAATCGAAACTGAAACCGAAAAAAAAAACAAAGGGAACCGGTTCTATCAGGTTTATCTAGTAAATACAATGTATTATAAAGCAGCAATATATTTTTACAAAGCTTTGCCCTTTGTGTAGTGACTTGGCGGCTGCGTCTAGATAGACCAAATTATACGTCAAAGTGAGGAATGCAAAATTCACAACCTACCCACTTTTACCATTGGCGGCTCTCACTGCAACAGATCTAGCGTACATAGTAAGTGTGTATACACATATTACACATACCTAGTACCTACACATCTATACTAGTATAGTTTGATTTTATCATGGGAGAGGATATGTATTTTATTTACCCTGATCTCACTGACTCAAGGGAGGCTCTTTACTCTCACCACCAAAGTTTCATTACAACTATGAGAATATAATAACATTATGATCATAAAATGGATTATCAAAGTAAATTATACACAATATACAACCCGGGTTACGGCCGTTACCAGATAGGTTAAATGTTTATTTCTAAAACAAAATATAATATTACCTGTTACAAATATGTGTGGTATTTAAAAACAATTAATTTATTATATAATTTATGCATGGTAGGTATTAAAATCTGTAACAAAAAATCCAACTTTATTTCTGGCATAATTCTGATATTCCGATGTCATACTAACAACATAGGAAACTTATTTAGTAAATTTTTACACGTCCGTGTTAGTTCGGTTATTATTATATAGGTATATAAAAACTAATGATATTAAACTTTATTATAGTACTTATACTATTGTATATACCGGGTGATTATTTTATCATTGAACACTCTTTATTTCAAAAAGTGTAAATTTTTTTGAAAATATTTTTTACATAGTTTCAAGTCGGTTATAAAACAACGTTTTTCTTAAAAAATTATATTTTTAAATATTTTTTATCCTTATAATTTTTTAAGTTTTTTACTTTTTGAAT
>NC_042494.1:142984328-142991019 GCF_005508785.2 Acyrthosiphon pisum
GACGATCGGTGAAGTTATCAAACATTTCGTGGGGTAACCCCGTACCACTCTACTTGTGAAAAACGTTGTTTTATACACGACTTGAAACTATGTAAAAAAATATTTTCAAAAAAATTTACACTTTTTGAAATAATGAGTGTTCAATGATAAAAGAAACACCCGGTATATATATTATTATATAGAAATAGAATTCCATATTTTGCTAATGAGGCCAATGATTTATCCTAAATACTCACATTTTTAAATATTTATATTTTTTCTTTTATTGATTGTTAACTGTGTTAGGTATGTTAATATTATTTTGTTTATCTTTAAGTATTATGTTTTGAGTTTTATAAAGTATACAAAGTGCTTTCACGTGAATTTATAATAAATAAATAAATAGTGAATATATTTAGAATTATTATTTAGAATATTATAATATTATATCAGATTCATATGTTATTAGTTATTCACTGAGAATCGTTAATGGTCACAAACTGTATAAAAGTATATCGTAATTATTGTCTATTTTACAAAAGATTGTACAAACTTCTTTACATGCATTATTACAAAAGTACAATTTATTAATGCTAAATAACTGTCGCAGAGGTAGCTTACGAAACCGTTAAGATCTATGTGAAACCCGTGAATACAGTATTATATATTTATAATATATTAGCTGACCCTGTGCACTCGTTGCTCTTTAAATGTACCAACTCTATATGATCCAAACTTTGTTCAATTCGTTATTTAATATTTGGTGGATGGCGTTCAAAACGTATCTTAACTTTTTCGTTGCCCGGAGTAAAAATTCTGCTTCGCAGCAGTATATTATCAGGTAGGCAGTCTACCTGCGGTAGATCGCGGACCCCGTGCTGTTTGTACGTAAGTGTATGATTTCAATCTAGACTCTAGATTCTAGAGTATCAATGCGTTATACACTTATACCAAGTTTGTCGTTTTGTTTGTCGGACAAACATCGTGACACGGGATTTTCATAATGGTATACGATGGCTGACCCGGCAATGCTGTTGCCGTATATTTGAAACAATTATAAAATACATTTGGCCATGAGTAAAACATTCTTTTCGTAGGTCGTCCCTACTAATTCGAAGGGTTGGTAAAATAAATTTTCGAAATCGGTTCAGTAGTTCCATAGATCACTTTCAACAACAGTAACTAACAACTCCTCTTTATATAATAAAGTATAGATAGTATAGAAGTATAGATATAATATATATATTATATAATATATATACATTAGCTGATCCCGTGCACTTCGTTACCCGTTAAATGTACTAACTGTATGTAACTCAAATGCGTTAATTGTTCAATGCGTCATTTAATATTCGGTGTATGATATTTTAGATTTATCTTAACTTTTCTGTTGCCCGGAATTAAAATTCTGATTCGCAGCAGTATATTATCAGGTAAGCAATCTACCTGCGGTAGATCGCGGACACCATGCTGTTTGTTTGTAAGTGTATTGTTTAACTCTAAAGTATCAAAGTTATACCAAGTTTGTAATTTTTACTTAATTCCACCCACGGTGGATTAATATAATCAATTAGTACAAAATCCTAATCTAACCTAACCGTACTAAAATCCGACGAATAAAAAAAACCAAATTTAACCCTTTTTAAATTAGGCTATTTTCTTCCCAGAGGTATAATCTACACACAAACATTAATTTATATATAATATATATATTGACAAAAATAATAATACAAATCAACAAACATGTCCGATTAACCAATAGCAACCAATATAATATATTGGTTGCTATTATATTATCTTCTTCTTCTTCTTCTTCTTCTAATGGCATTTCTACTCTCTAAGAGTTTTTGCCGCCATTACTACACTTCGCCACCTGTCTCTATCTTGAACTGTCTCCCTCCAATTTTCAACTCCAAGAATTTTTAAATCTTCTTCTACCACGTCTATCCATCTTTTTCTCGGTCTACCTCTTGGTCTTTTACCTATTGGCTTCCATTCCAATGTCACTCTAACTATTTCATTCTCTCGTCTTCTCATTATGTGTCCTACTCCTAGCCATTGTATCCTTTGGCTTTTAATGAAGCTTGTTACTGTTGTTAGTTCCAACATATCGTACAGCTCTTTGTTGTATCTCCTCCACCAATTCCCCGTTGTTTCGTCAAAGACAGGTCCACATATTTTCCTCCATATTCTGTGTTCAAAAGTCCTCAGTTTTCTCTCTGTTTGTTTGGTTGTCGTCCATGCTTCGCAACCATACGTTAGCGTCGGTCTTATAATAGCTACGTATAGTCTTGCTTTCGTTTTCCTTGATAACATTTTGGACGTGAAAAATTTTGTCAGTGCATAGAACGTTCTCTGAGCTTTGTTTATCCGAATACTTATTTCCTTTGACCAATCATTCTTTGTACTTAATGTAGCTCCCAAATATTTTAAATCGCTAACTTTTTCATAGGCTAAATTCTCCGACTCACTAGGGTCCTCCCCACTCTCAATTAGTTCCATTACCTTTGTTTTCTCAGTGTTAATTTCAAGACCTATTCTTTTCGCCGCTTCTTCTAACACTCTGGCTGCGTTGGCTGTGTCTGAAAGCGAATCGCCTATTATGTCTAAATCATCAGCAAAGCCGAGAATCTATATCTTATTCTGACCGATTCGTAGGCCACCTTCATTGTCCTGTAGTACTCTTATTATCTTCTCTAGAGCAAAATTGAAGAGTACTGTGGACAGGGCATTCCCCTGTTTTAGTCCGGTTTCCACTGTAAAGGTTTCTGATGTTACATTTTGTGTTCTCACTCTGTATTTCGTGTTTTCCATACACATTTTAGTTAGGGCTATTAATTTTTTTGGGAAACCGAACTCGTACATAATGTTGTATAGGCTCTCTCTGTGGATACTATCATAGGCTTTTTTGAAATCTATGAATATTTGCCACATATTCTGCCGATATTCGTACCTCTTTTCTATTATTTGGCCTGTTACGGATAATTGTTCTGTGGTTGAACGTCCTTTTCGGAAACCACATTGGTATTCACCTAAACAGTCCTCCACATAAGGGACCATGTGATTTAGTAAAATTCTAGAGAAGACCTTGTACGCAGAGTTCAAGAGCGATATCCCTCTATAATTGTCACATTTTGTCTTGTCTCCTTTTTTGTACAATGGTATGATGATTGCCTCATTCCAGCTATCCAGTACCCGTTCTTCCATCCATATTTGCTGGCACAGTCTGTATATTACTACATGTAGCTCCTCACCTCCATATTTAATGAGTTCTGTTGAAATATTATCCGTACCCGGTGCTTTCCAATTTTTCAAGCCGCTTATAGCACTTTTTACTTCATCTAGACTAACATCCTCTACATAGGGCTCTGGTCTTTCATATTCGACATGTGTTACAGGCTGGGCTGGCATCTTGCCATTTAGTAATTTTTCAAAATAACCTTTCTATCTCTCAGCTCTTGACTCTGGCTCCATTAACATTTGTCCGTCTTAGTCTCTGATTGCATTCCATATAGGGTTGAATTGTTTATACTGTTTGATGACTCTAAAAAAATGTCTAGTTCTCCCCTGTGTATGATCGTTCTCTGCGGTATGAAGTATGTTGTTAAAGAATTTTCTTTTTTCCCTTTGAAGGGCGCTTTTGCAGATTTTACGTTCCCGAATGAAAGCTTCTTTAGTTGTTTGAGTGTTGTTCTTAATAAAGTCATCTCTCGCTTTGCGGCGTTTGTCTACAGCAATTCTACACACATCATTATACCAAGTATCTCTTGACCTTTTTAGCTCGCCAATACTAGGGGCCGCTGCTTTTTTGACAGCATTACTCACTTTTTCCCAATCCAAGTCTACATCTATTTCTATTTGTACGTTATTCTCTTTAAGCTTCTTCCTTACTTCGTTCTCATAATTTTTCCTCACGGTTTCATCTCTTAGCAACTCTAGATTGAATTTAGCTCTTTTGTCTTGTTTTAATCTCGATTGGCTTTTTAACTTTGATCTAAGTTTGGAAATCACTAAGTAATGATCCGTGTCACAGTCAGCACCTCTGTGGCTTCTTACATCGTGGATTGTACTACGGTATCTAGTCTGTATGAGAATGTGATCGATTTGGTTCAAGGTTTCTCCATCCGGTGATTTCCATGTGGCTTTGTGAATATTTTTATGAGGGAACGTGGTACTACTAACAGTCAATCCATTTGATGTTGCAAACGCTATCAATCGCTGGCCATTGTCATTGCTGTTGCAATGCAAACTTTCCTTCTCTATGCAAGGGAAGTACTGTGGTTCCCGTCCGCATTTTGCATTGAAATCACCTATTACAATCCTTATCATGTTCCCAGTGATACCTTTATATGTTTCAGTCAGTTCGTCGTAGAAGCTATCTTTCACATTGTCATCTTTTATTTCTGTTGGTGCGTGGCCATTTATTATACAGATACTAATTGGGCTAGTGTTGATGGTTAAAGTTGATATCCGTTCGGATACTGGATTAAACTCCTTAATGTACGGTACTAATGTCCTATGAACTGCAAAGCCGTTACCGAAGTGATGTGTATTCTCCATTCCAGAGAAGAAAATTGTGTACTCCCCTATCGTTAGTTGTCCTACTCCCAACCATCTTATTTCTTGTATGGCTGCTACTTTAATGTTGTAGGTGTTAAGGACATCAACTAAATTTTGACTTTCACCTGTTCTATACAAGCTTGTCACATTCCATGTCGCAATCTTAAAATCAGCATTCCGTTTCCAAAAATCAGTCTTGAATCCGTGTAATCTTGTCCGAGGCTTAGGTGTAGTTGGTTTCATAACAAGGTTCTTTTACTAGGCAGAGTTGTTAACCCTGCGCTTAACCCCCAACCTGGAGGACCAGTCTACCCCAACCAATCAAGGTCAGGGTAGGGCTACTGCAGTGTACTTATAGAAGTGCACTGGGCGATGGCTATTATATTATAATAGACTATTATTATTTTTATTTTTTTCTGGACAACCCTTATCCCTTATCACTCCGGAATTACTTATAGCACAGCATACACACTTAGATAATAGTCGATTCTCAGACATATATATTGATAAAAATAATAATACTAATCAACAAACATGCCCGATTAACCAATAGCAACCAATATATAATACACTATTATTTTTTTAATAATAATATTATTATTTTTTATATATATGACTAATAGCAACCATTTATAAACAAATATTTCTATCGTAAATAATAATATTTTTATTTTATTTTTTTCTGGACAACCCTTATCACTTAGGAATATGAAAAATAGATGTTGGCCGATCCTCATACCTACTGAATATGCATAACAAATTTCATAAAAATCGGTCAAGCCGTTTCGGAGGAGTATCGAGACTAACATTGTGACACGAGAATTTTATATATTAGATTGACAAAAAAAGTAATACAAATCAACAACCATGCCCGATTACCAATAGCAACCAATATATAATACACTGTTGCGCCGCTGTTGTATTTTTTACATCCAGATTTCCTATTTTTCCCGTGGGTTTCCCTAAAATTTTCTTTCGTAAATCTCTTTCCCTAGAAATAACAAATATCTTAAAAAAAATTTGAGCCAACTTATCAACTGATGAATTGTTATACATTTTTGGCTTCATTTTTATATATATATAGATTATATTATATAAACACCTAACTGAATATCCCGGTTTCACCCTTGTGACGTTATTTTTGTGACAAATCCTATAAACGCTATATAGGTGCATCTCGGTTTGAGTGTATCTAAGTTTTAGCATAATTCGCAGTTCACGGATAAATCAGCGTCGGGTTTACCTAGTTTTATGAAATAATTCGTCAAATTAAATTGAGTGCTTTTTGAATATGTAAGCTACACGCATTTGGTTTTAATATAATTATAGTTTCTTTATTTGAGGCCATAAACGTGACATCTTGATGCACACTTTTATACCTGATCGCCTGAGTTAAAAATACCCAATGGTGACCATTTATATAGGTACAAAAAAAAAGTTTCAATTTTCACCAGAAAAACTCTTTAAAATGCGAATATCGAAAAATCTTTTCTTATTGCATATAATATCTAGATCGTTAGAGGAGTCATTATTCCAAATTTCAAGTTCGTACGTTTTGCAGTTTTGGAGATCTAGCATGAATTAGTGCGTGAGTGAGTGGTTTTTGGCTTATATATAGATAGACTATGTATGGATATTATAGATGTGACTGATATGCGTCTAACATGTGAAATTATTTTTATATCTTATCATTGGTAAACAGGCGATGCGTTTCGTTAGTTTGGAACTGGTAATGTGGTTTACAGACTTGAGTCTACCTATGCGACTTGTTTCACCGGAACTTATTCCCACATCACAACACTACCTATATTATTCGCGTAAGTCGACAAGAAAACGGTTTGACTGAGAATCGGATGTGGAGAAAACAGACGTCAACGTCCATTATCCTAAGTCTGACAGATAGAAAATATGACAGTTACCTTTTACCACCCTTCTGGCCGCCTGCAAGTGCCGTATAATATGATATCATCAGTGTGTGGTCGTCGTAGTATACGTAGAAATTCACTAGATTTCGATTATGAACGTGTTCACGCGTGTCCCGTCCCAAAAAATGTTCATAAGGTTAAATAAATTATTAGTAACTAAAAAAAGAAATAAAGATAATGTATAGATATTTCGTAAAGTTAACTGTTAAACTGTAATTTATTTTACT
>NC_042494.1:142991119-142992529 GCF_005508785.2 Acyrthosiphon pisum
GTATTCACTTTATGAATTAGTGTGATTGAAAATAGTTCCGAGATCGGTCTGCATTGCTTTGCTTTGGCCGGTTGTATTTCAGTATTATAAAGCTACCAAGATAATACCATGAATAAATAAATAACCGTGAAATTAACTAGAGTTATCTTATTATTGTTTACTCATAGATAATAATGCAAATAATTTTTTTATCAAAAATTAATATTTTTAAAAATAAAAAAAAACAAATTTAAGTATAAAATAAATTATAAAAATCAGTTTTAGGATGATAGGCCCGTATAGTCATGACCGGGCTCCGGCCCACCGGGAAACTTCCCGCCTCCCGGCCTCCCGGTGGCACAATCCGCCGGGATTATTCATTATAATTTGCTGACTGAAAATTAAGTGATTTTCTGACTATATTATTCAACATACTCAATGACTCTCGTAATTTACATACTTCAAGTACATTTTTTAATAGATACATCTGCCCTGTTCGTCTCATGAAAACAGGATATTTTTATCGTTATTCATTGAGATAAACTATCCAATGAATTAATAATATCCGCAATTAGGTCAAATAAGTTACTAGATAAGTTAAGGGGCAACATTTAGGCCAATCTTGTCATAGCCACTCGGGATCTACGTATTAGTTGTAAATGATTTTTAGTGTGAGTGAAATTAAATAAGGGTAACCTCTCTCGTACACGCATGCACATGTCAATAACTCGATGACCATATCAATTTCACTATAAGAATTTTACAAAAACTTACATTTGTTTTGACAAAATTAGAGTTAGTTGACGTTGTCTGATTTTGATTCTGAAAAATATTTGAATTCAGCAGAAAAATTTCTGTAGATCGTACGAAACATTTTCCGTTTTTAATATTAATTTTAATTTTAATTATGATTCGAATAGTAGATATTTTCAAGTTTTCAATTACAGTTCACAATAATATAAAATTTAGATTTTACAAAGTGCGTCGTAGGATCTATATACAATTTTCTTCTTCTTCTTCTAATGGCATTTCTACTCTCTAAGAGTTTTAGCCGCCATTACTTCACTTCGCCACCTGTCTCTATCTTGAACTGTCTCCCTCCAATTCTCAACTCCAAGGATTTTTAAATCTTCTTCTACCACGTCTATCCATCTTTTTCTCGGTCTACCTCTTGGTCTTTTACCTATTGGCTTCCATTCCAATGTCACTCTAACTATTTCATTCTCTCGTCTTCTCATGATGTGTCCTAGCCATTGTATCCTTTGGCTTTTAATGAAGCTTGTTACTGTTGTTAGTTCCAACATATCGGACAGCTCTTTGTTGTATCTCCTCCGCCAATTCCCCGTTGTTTCGTCAAAGACAGGTCCACATATTTTCCTTCATATTCTGTGTTCAAAAGTCCTCAGTTTTCTCTCTGTTTGTTTGGTTGTC
>NC_042494.1:142992952-142996945 GCF_005508785.2 Acyrthosiphon pisum
CTTTGTTTATCCGAATACTTATTTCCTTTGACCAATCATTCTTTGTACTTAATGTAGCTCCCAAATATTTGAAATCGCTAACTTTTTCATAGGCTAAATTCTCCGACACACTAGGGTCCTCCCCACTCTCAATTAGTTCCATTACCTTTGTTTTCTCAGTGTTAATTTCAAGACCTATTCTTTTCACCACTTCTTCTAACACTCTGGCTGCGTTGGCTGTGTCTGAAAGCGAATCGCCTATTATGTCTAAATCATCAGCAAAGCCGAGAATCTGTAGCTTATTCTGACCGATTCGTAGGCCACCTTCATTGTCCTGTAGTACCCTTATTACCTTCTCTAGAGCAAGATTGAAGAGTACTGGGGACAGGGCATCTCCCTGTTTTAGTCCGGTTTCCACTGTAAAGGTTTCTGATGTTACATTTTGTGTTCTCACTCTGTATTTCGTGTTTTCCATACACATTTTAGTTAGGGCTATTAATTTTTTTGGGAAACCGAACTCGTACATAATGTTGTATAGGCTCTCTCTGTGGATACTATCATAGGCTTTTTTGAAATCTATGAATATTTTCCACATATTCTGCCGATATTCGTACCTCTTTTCAATTATTTGGCCTATAACGGATAATTGTTCTGTGGTTGAACGTCCTTTTCGGAAACCACATTGGTATTCACCTAAACAGTCCTCCACATAAGGGACCATGCGATTTAGTAAAATTCTAGAGAAGACCTTGTACGCAGAGTTCAAGAGCGATATCCCTCTATAATTGTCACATTTTGTCTTGTCTCCTTTTTTGTACAATGGTATGATGATTGCCTCATTCCAGCTATCCGGTACCCGTTCTTCCATCCATATTTACTGGCACAGTCTGTATATTACTACATGTAGCTCCTCACCTCCATATTTAATGAGTTCTGTTGGAATATTATCCATACCCGGTGCTTTCCAATTTTTCAAGCCAATTATAGCACTTTTTACTTCATCTAGACTAACATCCTCTACATAGGGCTCCGGTCTTTCATATTCGACATGTGTTACAGGCTGGGCTGGCATCTTGCCATTTCGTAATTTTTCAAAATAACCTTTCCATCTCTCAGCTCTTGACTCTGGCTCCATTAACATTTGTCCGTCTTGGTCTCTGATTGCATTCCATATAGGGTTGAATTTTTTATACTGTTTGATGACTCTAAAAAAATTTCTAGTTCTCCCCTGTGTATGATCGTTCTCTGCGGTATGAAGTATGTTGTTAAAGAATTTTCTTTTTTCCCTTTGAAGGGCGCTTTTGCAGATTTTACGTTCCCGAATGAAAGCTTCTTTAGTTGTTTGAGTGTTGTTCTTAATAAAGTCATCTCTCACTTTGCGGCGTTTGTCTACAGCAATTCTGCATACATCATTATACCAAGTATCTCTTGACCTTTTTAGCTCGCCAATACTAGTGGCCGCTGCTTTTTTGATAGCATTACTCACTTTTTCCCAATCCAAGTCTACATCTATTTCTATTTGTACGTTATTCTCTTTAAGCTTCTTCCTTACTTCGTTCTCATAATTTTTCCTCGCGGTTTCATCTCTTAGTAACTCTAGATTGAATTTAGCTCTTTTGTCTTGTTTTAATCTCGATTGGCTTTTTAACTTTGATCTAAGTTTGGCAATCACTAAGTAATGATCCGTGTCACAGTCAGCACCTCTGTGGCTTCTTACATCGTGGATTGTACTACGGTATCTATTCTGTATGAGAATGTGATCGATTTGGTTCAGGGTTTCTCCATCCGGTGATTTCCATGTGGCTTTGTGAATATTTTTATGAGGGAACGTGGTACTACTAACAGTCAATCCATTTGATGTTGCAAACGCTATCAATCGCTGGCCATTGTCATTGCTGTTGCAATGCAAACTTTCCTTCCCTATGCAAGGGAAGTACTGTGGTTCCCGTCCGCATTTTGCATTGAAATCACCTATTACAATCCTTATCATGTTCCCAGTGATATCTTCATATGTTTCAGTCAGTTCGTCGTAGAAGCTATCTTTCACATTGTCATCTTTTATTTCTGTTGGTGCGTGGCCATTTATTATACAGATACTAATTGGGCTAGTGTTGATGGTTAAAGTTCATATCCGTTCGGATACTGGATTAAACTCCTTAATGTATGGTACTAATGTCCTATGAACTGCAAAGCCGTTACCGAAGTGATGTGTATTCTCCATTCCAGAGAAGAACTCTGTACTCGTGTACTTTCCTATCGTTAGTTGTCCTACTCCCAACCATCTTATTTCTTGTATGGCTGCTACTTTAATGATGTAGGTGTTAAGGACATCAACTAAATTTTGACTTGCATCTGTTCTATACAAGCTTGTCACATTCCATGTCACAATCTTAAAATCAGCATTCCGTTTCCAAAAACCAGTCTTGAATCCGTGTAATCTTGTCCGAGGCTTAGGTGTAGTTGGTTTCATAACAAGGTTCTTTTACTAGGCAGAGTTGTTAACCCTGCGCTTAACCCCCAACCTGGAGGACCAGTCTACCCCAACCAATCAAGGTCAGGGTAGGGCTACTGCAGTGTACTTATAGAAGTGCACTGGGCGATGGGAGCGCCACTTTCCCTAGGCTTCCATAGACAATTTTCTGGTGAGTTAAAATTTTTTTCAGAACCAAAATCAGACAACGATAACTATCTTAAATGTTGTCAATACTTTAGGTCTTTTCAGCTAAAATTGACGGCAGTAGCGAAGCCCCTTAATGCAAGTTGCTAAATCTTTAGACAGTGTTTATTAAAAAGAATATTTTTTTTAAAGCAAAATTACAGTATTTTTATTATATATTAAGTCGTCTTTCTTTAAGAAGAGCCCAATGTTTCACCATGAGATTAATATAAATTTCATCAGTTAAATATTTGTTACAATTTAATAAGCGATCTACTCCCATAGTAGAACGTAAACAATTCTTCACAATCTTAAATTTACTGAACGTGTGCTCGTTTGATGTAGTACTAACCGATGCTGTAAAAATCAATCTGCATAGTTAATTTTAAAATGTTTTTATTGATACAGTGATGGTATAAAATATTTAATTCAGTTATAACTCCATCATAATCACAAATATTAGATTCATTACATTCAGGAGGGAATATTTATTCATACCTTTCTTCAAATCATCTATTGAACAATTGTTTTCACATGGAACCTTAAAAATGTTCACAAGTGGTTCTATGATCAATGTACAATATTTTTAATGTTCAGAAGACAAATTTATTAATGCATCGAATACTTTTTCAATTCCATTCTGTAAAAATCTTTTATATTGATAATGCACTGTGTGCTACCATTCGAATATATATTTTTGGGCTTTAATCTTCTTCGATGGTGTCGGTTAAAATCTTCTTCTGGGTTAATATTTAATTTTTTAGCAAAAATTATTGCACTTTTTAATTTTTATTAAATTATTTAATGCCATATTATTATCACTCATTCTGGTTAAACTGTCAATAGTATGTGTTAGTAACATTAAAATATAAATATAATTCTGTAGCTTCTAAGTTTTCTGTGAAGATTTTTGTTTTATACATGACATTTTTCATAAATGATAAACAAATTACAAAGTCAACATTTTTTTAGAGAGACCTAATGCAAGAGTACATGTTTTTTTATGCATAGATTTTAAGTCTGACATATCTTGTAATGCAACAATAATTTGTTCATTGATATCCCAACAGCTTTAATTGATTCAGCCCTTGCAGTCCATCGGGTTTTTGATAGATTCACTTGTTCAACAAACGTATTCAATCGATGCGCTTAGCATATAATGAATGGAATTTTGTGACCCTCAATATCTGATAATTTTTGCTGAGTACCATTTTATCTTACGTGACATGCTACTGGCAAAATCATATGATTGAAATGCAATATTATATTTATATATATATTATATAAATATTTTTTGTTACCTATTTGTAGTTCTTAAATATTATTTACTATTATATTAGGTATTTAGGTCATAATGG
>NC_042494.1:142997149-142998589 GCF_005508785.2 Acyrthosiphon pisum
CCCCCCCCCACACCACCACTAAAACCGGCCCTGCACTTAACTCACACCTAGTTTTTCACCCAAAACGCCAGTCTTTACCAATCTTGTAAAAGAATGAAAAAAAACACAAACCACCGGAAACTTACCGACAATTTTACTAATCAGAGGGTAGTGTTGTAATAAAATGATTCATAGGTAGTAATGTAGTATATTATACTCTGCATTCCTTATATGGTTGTTAGTGGGCAGTGGCGGGCTGAACTTCAATTTTAAATGACGCATTTTCATAATTATGTACTTACCACCACCACCACCACCATCCTATTTTTACTTATAACAAAGTTATGATGTTAATAAAATGTGATCAAAAGAGCCAAGAGGTCAGGCTTTAGCATATAATTCTGCTAAACAGTCACGGGGTGGCACCATCCCCTTTGAAAAGTTGATGCAACTGCGTCAAAATTGACCATTTCAGCTCACCATTGTTGGTTGTATTTAATTTTGGTAAAATAGCACCTTTACCCCAGCACAGCCAAGTTTGAAACTGTATATCAAAATTATCCAGTATTAAGTACTTTACTTTGTAAAATTTTCTACAACCAAAATAAAATTTAGTACACCTCCCCTGACACAGGGACGTATTTACGGGGCGGATATGGGGACAAATCCGCCCCCATGGCTCTTTAAATACATGTCTATTATTATATTATAATTATTACATCGTAATCTGTAAGTTAAAATTCTTGTCATCCGCCCCCTACAAAAAATACTAAATACGCCACTGCTCTGACATGGGAAAACGCGATTTCCCCATATCCATGCTGCGGTAACGTTACCCCAGCACTGCCCTTGGCCAATTATTATCAAATCAAAATTTAACTCAAACAATATCATGTATAACTGCAGGGATCGAAACTGGTTTAACCGGTTAAAACAGCGGTTTTTTCATATTTCAACACCGTAACGGCGTAACCCGAATCGAAACCAAAAGCTTTAACACTGCGGTTAATAAACCGTAACTGAAACCTAAAATTTTAAAAAACCGTTTAGAAAACCTAAACCGAAACCATACAATATTGAAAAACTGTTCCTGAAATCGATTGAAATTTAAAACTAATATCGGTTTCTTCGAATTTTATAAAGTTAATTACCTACCTACCTATATTATTTATAATTCTAGTTAAAATGAGAATTTTTATACGAAGAAAATATTTTGCTTGAATACTGATGCTATAACTGATTACTACGAAATATTAATAGGTAATACGAATATTATTCTACTTATATTTTATAATATCGTTACTATAATCACTGACTCAAAATTAAAATACAAATAGGTATCACAATTGTTATTTTGTTCTCCCCTATATATGCGGCTATGCACGTCTGTATAGTTGTTATTTGATGTATTTGTGTATATTATTATTTATTAATATTATTACCATTGTTTTGTATTCGACT
>NC_042494.1:142998689-143025315 GCF_005508785.2 Acyrthosiphon pisum
GTGTTTTTTTTTAATTTTTTAATTTCTTTTTGTGTCATCACCTTTTAGGACAGTAAAAGTGCTTGGATTTTCTTCAACAGTATCTTTCAAGGTAAGAAAGTGAATATAGTTGGTACTTGGGGGTCAAAAGTAAAATTTTTCCAGTAGTTTTCAAAAGCACCGTGAAAAACAAAAGAAAATTTAAGGAAAAACGGGAATTTTACGCAAAATCGATTTTGGTTTTTGGTGTAACTTCAAAACAATTGACCATAGAGAATAGAGATACATGACATTTTCACTGGTTGTTTATATTTCTATTTTCTATACATGATAAAATTTTAAAAATATTTTGATTTGTTTTGAACTGTTTACGGACATTTTCAGTTTCCAATTTAATTAGTTTTTATTTCTATGAATGTCAATAAAACATTATTTATTGAGTAAAAATACTTGCAAATTTAATACAAGGTGCCTACTATATTGACATTTGAAAAATATTAAAAATCCTTAGTCACAGTTTTTTTTTATTTGCATTTAAAGTTCGAAAATTCACAAAATATGGAAAAATCACGAAAATTAGCAAATTATTTTGAGTTAGAAATTCATAAAAATTTTTCTTTTTAAATCAAAAATTTTAAAATGTAATACAAGATTCCTTATAAGATTATCTTCTTTTATCAAAAAAAAAAAAACTGTCTATAAGAAAGTCAAATTAAATTTTTATGAGCGTTTGAAATTTAAATTTTTACAACATTGGATATCACTCGATTTCTCATGTAGCGATTTTCTTCTTTTGTTTCAAATTTATCAAATGTTCAACTTTTATATTTAAGGATTGAAAATTTAAAACAAGATTCCACGTAAGTAGTTAATTCAATATAATATACCTATGTATTGTTTACAACAAATATTTAAATATTTCATATGTGTATTTATAGAGTCTAAAGTTTTGTTTATTGTGTATACACGTGTTTAAATGGTTGTTATACTTTTTTCTATAATTACGCAAATTCATGAGGTACGTATATGAGGTTCCTATATTAAAATAATATATAGTCAATAATCATGTAATATAAATGTTAAGATGCTAAGAAGAGGTGCGTTATGACGTCATGTTATCAGTAATGAGTACTGGTAAAAATTACTCAACGCCATTTTCCCGTCTAAACATTGAAACATGTGTGGTGTACCTGTCATTTTTTTGACCCTAATGTATACCATATTGAAACCATGGAAAACAATATTATTTTAAAAAGCATAAAATATACTTTTTGAAATAATGAGTTATTCATGATAAAACAGTGGTTCCCCAACCCCTTTTTTACTCTACGCCCCCCTTAAATTAGAAGACTTCTTTTTTGTGACACAAAATATAATTATATACATAATATTATACAACTATAATGACTTATTTGTTATAGATCCCCTCCCCCCACCCAGTTGTCAACCAGTGTGATAAATGATTCATCCTGAATGCATATTATTATGATAATATTATTGTATCACTGTTAATCCTGCAGATATCAAATAAGTATTATACGTGTGTTTAAATCGACGTGCTTACGAATATTGGATACTTAGTCAATTCATAATATTATATATTAGCTGACATTCAAGCGATACGCGTCGTTATCGAATGAGCGGCAGACAGCTGAAAACCCGAAACAGATATTATTCAGTGTATGTTATAATTATTCTCCACTGAACATTTTAAACGAAATACAATTGACCGAGACCGACGACGTCTCCGAATAAATAAATTGTGACCCATCATCGTCATGATGATGTTCGTTAATTGAAACGCTGTACGCGAGAACTAAATAATTCATTAGCACTCACACGACAGACGACACGAAATACGAATTCCTTAATATTATGTACAAACTATTATATAATGATATGACGATTTTTTTTCATACAATTCATTAAAAATATTGCATGTAAGGACGTACTTTGCTCTTATTAAAATATTAGCTGTTTAGTATTTAGGGTTTCAAGTTTTTATAAATATACTTACAAAAAGTATTGTATCTATCTACTGTTGTATTGCATGTGGGGTTTGCCTTGGTGTAGACCTTGTTTCTTGATGCAAAAAATACAATATATTATTATTATGGCTAATAATATTTGTAAATTATAACTTAATTTTAAAAAAAAATAATTGATAAATAAAAAAAAAAATTATTGAAATATATCTGTTAAAATGAATTGATATAGTTTTTTCAATATTTATTTGCATGTGTATTTAAAAATAAAATAAAATATTATACTATTGTATGCATTTATGCATATTAATAAGAAATATATTATACTTAGTGATTAAAGTCTTGTAATAACTATATAGACATACAGTATATATTATAATGTTTCTATAATTACGCTTGTGGTGACTTCGTACCATAATTTAGAGATAAGGCACGAAGAACTGTTTTTGTACACAACCATTGAACCGATCAACGTTATGTATAATACACTGTAGTACAGTATATTATATAGGTACTGCACGAGTGCACAACAATATTAATTTATTCACACGACATATTCATAAATATGTCATCTCGACTATCTCTATAAGGATAAAATTTGAAAATCCGAAAGTTCACTTTTACGCATAATATATTTATAAAATCATAATTCATAATATTATTATTATTGTATACCTACTTCAGTGGTAGTGTAAGAGGGAGCAGATAGTGTGCGGTGTTATAAACCCTGGTCCTGACACTGAATGTAGGGTGGCGGGGAGGACTGTAACAGGTTAGAGATAGGTTAGGTATATTACAGTATAGGTACTTATAATTTTCGTCATAAGAGGATGGCGCCATTCTTTTGTTACAAATGTTTTACTGCTATATACAAACTCCTTCATTGGTTAAGCTGGCCTAAGAACCATTTTAATATTTTGGTTTCGACCAAATATTGAAGTTATGCCGCTGTATTATATTATTGTTTTGTAATATCGTTATTGTATTATGCAAATATATTATTTATATAGTACCTATATAGGAAAATCATTGTGTCGTCAATAGTGAATCATTTTTTAATGTTAAATTTTTTTATTACACAATTCATCTATAAATATATCGACAATTGTAGGTAAATGTGACGATGTGAAAACAATAAAAATTATGAAGAAAAATACACGATTCACAGAATATGAAGAATCCTACTACCTCGGAGGAACTTCTTCGACATGCAAGTACAGTAAAACCGCGTAGTATGCGGGATAGCGTTAAAGGCGATATCCCGCCTATTGCGCTCTTAAAGCGTTATAGGCGATACCCGCCTATTAAAAGCGTTTTAAATGTGATAATATGTAGATAGAATAAATTAGAAAAATGTTCATAGTGTGACTTGTTATGTATTACACAGTAAGATAAGTTGTATTTAAAATTAATAAAAAAAAACATCAAATATACATAGAATAAAATTATTAGGAACATATTTTTTAATTATTATTTTTTTGGATTAAAAAAGTGGTAATGGTTGGTTGTTTCAATACATTATTTTTATAATTATTCAATAAGAAATTTTCCAAAAAGTGGGGGTCTTCTTGTGAGACGTTACCAAAGTAGGCTTTGTTGAAACAGTTTTTAATAACTTCTTGTTTTATCTCATCCCACGCGATTGAAACATAATGAATAGCATCTAAAACATTGATTTTGGGGATTTTTCTATTTTAAAAGGTTTGATAAGCCAGAAATTAGAGCGTATTATGCGGGATTACGTATTATGCGGTGGCGTATTAAGCGTGTTTTTTTCAATGTTAAAAGTGTACAAGTACCTGGGACCGGGAAAAATCCGCGTGTTAAGCGGGATGGCGTATTAAACGGGAGCGTCTTAACGAGGTTTTACTGTATATAAATGAATGACACTTACTTAGCAGCTATAGGTATATGAGTCCTGGGCAAGACCGCGGTTACCTCGTATTTATATTTGCCGTACATATAATGTGTATATGAATAAAACGTTACAATATTAAAATTCGTAGACGTAATATAATAGATAATAATATACTATTGTTGCTTATTGTGCGTCGACGCTTAAAAACGGCCGCGGCGCCGTCATCGCAGACGTCAACGGAGTCTAACCGGACACGACGATAAACTGACGTTGACGACAAAATATTCGTCACTGTAGATCATTAAATATTAATATATTATTATGTAGGCTGCAGAACCAGTAGTTGATAGTCGCACAATCGAGACGAGTGTAATATTTCGATCACTGAGTACAATAATTATAATTGTTCGTCTGACCGTTCTCCGTTTCCGTGACGCGCGACGTCATTGCGTATTATAATATAATATAATTATATATTATACAATATACATAATATAATAATAACATGGTTTTAAAAAAAAAATTCTTCCCCGAAAGTTTTCAGCCTATATGCTATATTATATATATAGAATTACATATATCAATATCGTAAGAGTAAATTTTTATGACATCGCGTGACGATTGAAATTTGAAATACACTTTAACTGCAGGTACAACAATGCCCGAGTGAATCGTCAATGATTATTTAGGTACCTACATAAACAATATTATGCACCTAGTTACTATAAAGTGGCGAAACTATAACGATAATAATTATTATTATTCCCAAATATGCGATAACACATAATATTTTATATTACACGCGCGTAGGACGCAGGTTAATGGACGGCCATTATTATTTATACACATAATTTAAAATGATATATGATATAGATAATATGTATTGTGTTATAACGGCCTGTATAGTGTATACGGGGACGAGTGCGCACATGCGTAATTAATATATTTGATATCAGTGTATAATGATATCGCGATGTCCCTCTGCTATAAAAAAAGCCCCCCCCCCCGACTATAACGCGTATTCCGGTGTAAAACAACGGACTGGAATGATATTTTTTCCTTTGCGGACCGACCAGCAAAATATGGAAAATCGATCGGAATAGAGGATTGAGGTTTCCCCTATAGGAAACGCGCTGTTTGATGGCTACTGAATGTCGTAACAATATAGGGTGCAGGTACGATGGGCAAAAGTCCACGGGCCCGCGAGTATATACAATGGTCATCACATTGAAAATATAAATAAAAAAGTATATATATAGCGTATACTGTATATGTATATATGTTATACTAATGTATGAATGTATTGATTAAAATGTATACTTAATTATTTTACTGTTTTTTTTTTTTTTTTTTTTTAATTTTAACGTCACTCCGTAAGATGTTTCACCGAAAAGCAAAAATAAAAAGTGTGTTCTGAGCTTGTAGAGTTTGTTTGATTTGCATAGGAACCTATTATACATTTTACCAAATCTCAATGTTATATACCTACGAATCAAAAACTTACATGTTTTATATAACACGACGAGTGTGAACATTTGGATTTGAATTTGAATTTATCATATCGTTTTGAATGTCATAGGTATTTGGTCTTGATTTTTTTTAATAATATAAATGTATATGGGAATGGGAAGATATCGCAAAAAGTATTACACATGTGACTATATTTTTCTGAATTCTAGAGCAGTGCTCTTCACAATATTTTCACTGCACATGCTCAGTCATGAACAACGTTTTATTATTTTTTTGGGGTCATTATTTAATTTTGTTCACCAAATTAGATAAACAAAATTGTATTTTAATTATATACCTATATTAATATTTTATTTTACTTTTACTTTTACCTTTAAAAAGCTCGCGGCACACCACCCTGACAGCATTTTTCGGTTGAAAACCACTCTTCTAGAGGTACTTACGTAATATTAGTTACTTGTGTAGCATGTCTCTACTTCCACCTCTACTTTGTTGGTGTAGTGTGCTACCTACCTATTGAAAAAGTATACGAGTGCTTACCATTTTTACATACTGATTAATAAAAATTTATTTAACGAAAATGTTCTTAATGTATTGATGATAAATTATCATCACTGTTAAGTATTTTAATACGTTATAGTATATTGTTATGCTGTGTTTATGTCATCCCAGAAAACTTCAAATACATTGGCAATCGTCGTGTTGTGTTTAAATTATTGACCACCACTGTTCTATTTTGGTTGGTGGTAAATACTTTACCGTTAATACTCGTATTCTGTTGCTTAACACGGCAAGGTGAAAGGACACAATCACACAAACAACACCAATTAAAATAATTTAATATCTAAAAGTAAGTTACCGTGGCGCCTGGTGAATATTTACCGGTAATTTACCAGATAGTTACCACTTACCAGTATAATTTATATGTAGCTTTTATAGTATTGTATGACCGACGAACGTTATAATATTTTGTTTATCTTAATAACTCAAGCCACAGTTACTTTCTCGCAATAAAATTAAATAAAAATATAACACGTAAGTATGTTATATTTTCCTGTAGGCAGCATACGACTGCACGCGTACAGTTTTTTGGTAGGTAGCATTTTACGGTAGGCAGTATACAACACAATTACCTAATATTGTTTGAAAATGAAATGTATTATTGCAATATACATTAATGATATTGGCACATCAAGCTCATATATCGTTATGTTTTTGGTAGGTATCGGTAAAAACATAACATTTTTTGTTTTGAACAATACGTTCACTCTAGGTACTTACCTATATCACGGCGATGAGCTAAAAAGATAAAAAAAATGGCTTAGTAATTTTTGCTGCATAACATTATAGAAATAATTTTGGTTTTTTCACGAGGGTATATCATTATCATCAATCACGATAATAGCTGGTAACGAATACATTGTTCTGTGTTTATAATGCTTTACGACTATTCTGCGAGTCTCGAACTCTCGAATCACGACTACTGCATGTCAAAATTTAAGGTAAAAACATATGCATATATAGCTGGTCGCAAATGCCGTCTCCGCGTGTCTTGGGAGGCATATTATTATTAACAGTATAATATAATATTACCACAGACGGGTACCTACGCACCCGTTTACCTACCTATTAAATATTATAGGTACGCGAGTATTTTTTTTACACGTAACTTTATATCCTCAGCAGCAGCATCGAGCTGCACTGAGCTGCGCAGTCATCGGCACAAAAATGTTATAACATAACAACAACATTACGTGTGCGCGTGTGTGTTTGTTTTGTCACATAACACTGGTTTTGGGGCGGCGGCGACGCACACGCGCTCCACGCTGCAAACACACCACCGCGGCGGCGGCGGCGGCGGCATAGGGACCCCTGGCCGGGATGCCCGGGCAGCTGGGGCGTACGTACCATAAATTTTGACCCAGTGACAGTTGCCCGTCCCCGCCCGTCCGCACCGGTTTCCTTCCCCCTCGAATCTTTCGCGTATATACATATAGTCCCAACGTAAATGCGCGGTCTACACACACACACACACACACACACACACACAAATAGTGTGTGTGTGTGTGTGTGTGTGTGTGTGTGTATACGATGTGTATACGCGTTTACCACTTCTCTTCTCGTCCTTTCCACCCGTTCGTGGCGATTTCGGTGTACGGCTTTTACAGTATATATATATTATATTATATGGTTTTCGTTTTGGATCGATATTATATTATTGTGCGACGTAGGTATATATATATACAGTACTTGGTAAGATATAGCGCTTTGTTGTGTACAGGCGCTGCACAACGCGCACTAAATGTGTATATATATATAATATGTTTATGTATGAAATACGGTTGTATACACTCGGCGCGGCGTCCGGGCCGTGTACAGCACATTATCCAGCTCTACAACAGCAGTGTTGTATATTTTGTAAATGAATTCGCGGGTGTAAGCCATATTTACAACTTTTTAGAAAAACTTTTCACACAAAACTATAAGACGCTAGCGCTGAAATAGCGCAGGTACAGTTATATATATAAACAAATGTTCAGCTCACAAAAAAAAAAATTGATGTACATAATGTGCTTGCTCACGAGCTCTATTGCTCGATACAATATATTTTGTATATTAGATTCTGAGCGGAGCGAGGAAGCTAGTGGTTGTACAATATGATGTTTATTTATTTTTTTATCTTATAATCAAAATTTATACTAGAAAGGAGTGCTTCGATTTCAACATATAGTATCTTATCTTTTAGAAAGTTGGATCAAGATGGTACTTTAGACAGGTAATTTTTCGATTTCCTCGATAGTTTTTTAACGTTACAGGAAAAATCACCAAAATTTATTTTTCAAACGCTTTGTTTATCAGTTATCACCATAGAAACGAATACAATTTAAAAATACCAAATCCTCACTACGTGTATTATAATATTTTCTTTCGTCCGCTCAGGATCGTTTTTTATCGAATGCAATCATTCCGTTCAAATCGAAAACTGTAATAATAGTTAATACTGCACTATCCTGTCCGAGGACCGAAGGGACAATTGACCAAATTCCACCACCGCTGTCCTACTCATCCCCGCTCATTATTCTTTGAAATAAAAGCTAATGATAATAATATAAATATTTAAGTGAGATTCATTGAACGTATATAAAACATTCGTAGTATATAATATAAAAACGTATACGTCTATGGTCTATACCTATATAAAACAACGAGTGTATACTGTATACTGTGTATAACGTTAAATTAAACACTCTGCACATCAAATTTACGATAAACATCGTACAAAATAAGTTTTTTATATGAGAATGCACAATAATCGTTTTTCCCGCAGGATTTTTGGCATAACATACTTTGCACGGACATAATGTGGAAGTATCATAATATAGAGTTATGAAACAAATATTTAATTTAATATTTATGCCAGAATTTCCTATTTTGACCCAACACATACGTCATAATAATATATTGTATATTATTAATATTATTATAATATATGCAATTATGCATCAGAATTCAGAGATATATTCCAAGGGCGACGACCCTACGACAATTCGACGATGACGGTGGCGGTTTCCCGAGAAAATTAAATATCGTGTTGTCTCCTGTTTGTTTTCCGTCGTCGCCTCGAGAGATTAATGTCTCCACGAACAGTGTGATTATTATTATTATTATTATTATTATATTGTTGTCGTTTAATATAATCCACCTCGTCTGCGGCGACGAATACCTCGACGAAATGAATGTATTATAACACTGCTGCTATGAGTTACGGCACCAAAAATATATTATACTTACTGTGAACGGTTTTTTTGGTATTTCAAAATAACTTATTTTTTAATTCCGTTTCCGAGTTTCATTCAGAGCACCGATTATACCGTTTAATAGTTATTTCATGTTAGCACATCGTTAAAACCATGTTTCGTATTCTGTTTGATATATATATATTATTAGGCACGTCGATCAATATTTTACGTCGCCGTCTGAAACTCTGAACTCTAAACGTTTCATATTATTGAAACATATGAAAATCAAATTAAGACGTTCTTTTAAACAAAATAATAAGGGTTGAGACAAACTCAGAAATATATTATGGTCTCAAACCGAACGTTTAAATAGTATATTGTCGAACCAAATCCACGTCAAATATTTTGTTTAATTCAAAACGAACTTTTGAATTAAATAAAATTAAGACTCAAACTTTTTAGTTGTAGGTACCTATGTCAAACCAAAATATAAAATATAAAATATTTCTTATAGGAGTTTGAACTATTTTGGAGCTAGTGGATTAATTATTGAATTTCGAACTTTGGTCCGAGTTTAGTTGGTTTTGGTTTTTTCAAAACTAGGTTCTAACTCCAACGGTTCGACGCACCTCTAATAATGATATACACAAAACTTACTCACCCCCTTTTTTCTTCAATAATGCAGTTATTCATAATCTTATTTTTGGAATATTTAAATATACTTAAAGACCATATTTTCAAATTCTCGAGATTTTTTTACTACGTAAGGAGTGTCCTGTGGAGATACAAACTTCTGTTTTTCAAATGAGAACACCCCTTTTTAACTGTTAATTATACAGCGGATACATTTACTGACATTTTTGATGTATCAGAATCAAAATTCTTACTGGTTGTTTTTGAGTTATTAAATTTTGTGTTCCAAGGATAAAAGGACCATGGTAATGGGTTTATATGACATTGGGGCTATAGTGATGTGAAAATTGTAGTCATTAATATTAATAATTTGTAAAAATGGTCCAAGTATAATAAATACTAGATCCAGTTTCACGTCTATTTTATATTTATGTAAAACTATTTTTAAAGATTTATTATCCTTAATATAAACATTTTAATAACCAAACAACTACTCGTTCAAATGTTGAATTAGGTACATCAAAATTACAAAAAAAAATTATCCACTGAATAATTTACTTTTTATTTAAAAAAAGGAGGTTCTCATTTGAAAAACAGAAGTTTATATCGCTATAGGACACTCCTTAAGTAGTACAAAACACATCAAGAATTTGAAAATGTGGTCTATAAGGTATTTATAAATTCCAAAAATCAGAGTTTGAATAAATTCATTGTTAAATTAAAAAATGGGCGTAAACATGCACTTGGTGAATCACTTTGTATACCTTGTACAGCATAAGTGCCATGTATATTATTATATTACAGTGGAATTTTGTTTCAAAGTCAAAAGTAGACAATAATATAATCGTAGTTCGGATAGTATACGTATATTGTAGAAATTCAAAACGTTTATGCGTTTAAATACCTGCTACAAATTACAATTATAATTTACCTTCTTTTTTATTTTCTGTTCATAAAAACAGGGAACGGGTGGGAACTGTTTGTCACAGTGCTGTCACCGCCGATCCCCACAACAATATAATATAGGTACCTCGTGGACTCGCAAAACGGAAGAAAAATTAAATTCATAATAATATGAAACATAATATTACTACGCGATATCGATGCAACACTGTTTATTTGATTCGTGATATTATAATGTTATAGCAGCTGTCTACACGGTGGTTTTATAATATAATATATAGAACATGCACCGTATTGTATATATATATAGGTACGTTGGTACGTGCTGCTTTTGAAAAATTTGCGTGTCTTAATAACATTATACGTACTTATATATACTTTTGCAATTTTCCGTAACGACTCACTATAATATAATACTATATAGAAGACTCCTACACATAAAACACACCCCTTGGAATATTATTCGTCTATATATACGGTTAAATTGTATAAATATATATAAAATATATATATCACACTCTAGTTACTATGCTGCACCGTTTCTATTTTATTTTAATTTTATCGTTCCAACGCCCGGTATAATGACGTAGGTATTTCCATGCATATAATAATAATATATACCTATATACCTACATAATATATAACCTACCACAGTACCACGTTCGTCGCGATCTTCGCAATGAAATTCGTTTTTCGACGGCGACGGCGGCGGCTGTGGATACGAATCTCAAACAATTAATAATAATATAATAGCAAACTTTTTATGATTTCTAGTGGGCGCAAGCCAAGTGTGTGTGGTCTTATGTGCCTATAACGGATGTACCATTTACGGTTACTGTTTTATATATTATTATATAGGTATATAAAGTGCGCGTCTGAATGGAAAAATCGTTGCTATAATTCTGTCTGCCAGCAATCGGACAAGTGTTTCATAAAACATCAAATAAACCCAAAATCACATAAAACTACAACGATATAAAATGATTAATAAATAATATCATTGTTGTATATTTTACATAAATTGTATAACAATTGAAATATAATTTTATTTAATTGTTACCCGCAGAGACGCGTATATGAAACGGTCCCTAAACACAGAGTGAAATTGAAAATAAGTCCGTGTTGTATATTATAGTATTATATTATAATATATTATACGTCGCATAAGCGGGGTGTACGAGCGATATTAAACATTTATACCTAACGTTGTAGACTTTGATTGCGAGCAGAAAATTATGATGGATTCGGAGCTCTGCGTGCGTCACGACTCAGGAGACACGACGACCGGATACGTTGAAATTTGCATAATACGGTTTGAAAAATAATTTATTTTGGCTAGAGAATTCTTCCGGGGATGCCAGAGGGGGGAGTGAATAATAACGGTTTTTAAAACATTTTTACTATTCGTTTTAAAATCTAAAAAGTATAATATCTGATTTGAGTTAAAAATAGACATATCCAAAACGAGAGTACCTGGGGAGGTTTTTACCCTATACTTATAAACGTAAATACTATAAACTCTTTGGATATAATATAGCATTTAATAGTTAGATATTGAATATCTTCTATGATCAATACCCTCGCACTCCCCCAATAATTAATTTGCAGGTGTACACCTATGATGTGAACCTACACACTGGATTAAATATTATCTAATATATAAAAATCTTGTGTCATGGTGTCAGTGGTCGCATTCGTCCGTAACGTCCGGACCGATTTGAATGCAATTTTTTTGTATATTTGGTAGGTATGAGAATAAGTTGTAAAGTATTTTCACCCTCCTACCACCAAACGGGGAGGTGCTTAAATGGGGATTTTAAGATTTATGGTGATCATTTTTGTTTATAAATGGTTGCTATAGGAATGGTTATAGGAGAAATGATTAGTAGAAATGAGTATTTATTGATTATTGGTTAATCGGCAGATCAGGTACAAGCTTGCATCAAATCGAATTTTCATACATTGCCTACCAAGGTGGATGAGTTGCCTTTCGTCTGCGATCCGCCGTAGTCAGATTGCTTACCCGGGTGTTTGAGTTGCACTTGCAGCGAGTTACACCCAAAAGAAGTTGAACAATCATACATTTTTTAAGAGTTGCCATTTTTTACGGATAACAAAGTGTACGCGATTACCTAGTAACATAATAATATTTTAATTCAGTTTAATGATTCAAAGTTGTCTCCATGCCAATAAACATATTTTTCCAATAATAATTTATTCAATATATTTTAATAATTACGTAAGATCCATACAATACATGTTTATTAGTTATTAACTATACAAATTATGTAAATTATCTATAATCATGACAGTCATAAACTCTAATAGACTGTGTAATAGAATTATTTTGCCCTACCGTTACACCAAAATAATTTTTCATTACAACCTAGGGGTAGGTAGTTTGATACATTTTAACAACACACGATGCCGTCCATCGGAAGCTGGTCAGTCAGTGCTAAGAGTATATTATTTTTCATTTTAAACTAATTTAAGTACCTATAATATGTACTTTGAACAATTCATTATAGAAAATATTGAAGTGGCACCTTGGTAAAAGGATGAAAGTTCTTCGTGAAGAATTTGTTAGTAATGCCTAACATTTTTAATTTTTAATACCTATTAAGGTTTGGACATTTTATTTAAGGTTTCTTCATTAGTTTTTCTTACAGGAATTAAACAAAGCGAAGTAAACCACAATGTTTTCAGCATAATAATATGTTGATGAACATTTCCCCCCCCCCCTCGAAATCTACTATGTTAGTAATATAATTATTTATTGTTATTTATTCACCAGTGTTCGTATTCTTATTATTGTTATTATCGTTATTATTATTATATTCCTACCTATCTATTTATAATTTTTCTACAAAAATAATTATATTTATTTTAAAGTTTAATAGTAGCTTCTTCGTGCTACATCATGCAAACATGATACATAATTAAACAATTGTAATTTTGGGTTTCACAATAGATTTTTGTCCTGGGCTTCACAAATCCAATGGCACTAGCTGTCTCTGAAGCACACTGCAGTTAGATAGAGTGCGTGAACGAGAGAGAGAGAGAGAGGAAAATGAGGTGTGGGATGTAGATAAAAACAGGAAAAAATTAATTGCCGGGGGTGAGTTGCAATTCTCGCACCCCTCGCACAAGGCTGCCACTGCAACGGTATACACCGGGTATCAATCCATATTCGCATATACGGACCGAACGCCCCGTGGCACGCCGGTACATATTATACGGTATACCGTAGTACAAAGGTTATACATTTTTATTAGCCTATATCGTGGTATATTCGATCATTCAGTCATATTGCAAACACCACACGTGATACATATTTTTTAGAATTGCGGTATACACAACTATATATGGTACCTGTGCCCGGTTTAATATTATATTGCACGCGTGTACAGTTGGCAACAGCGCTGCGACGCGGCTTGCGATATATATTTTTATACAAATATTGTTATACGTGCAGATACGTTTTCATTTATCGAAAAGAATAATTTTCTCATAACGTCACGGAGAATCCTTGAGATGTTTCTCGAGGAAATCGAATCAGGGATGAATCGAATAACCAAGCTACCTAGTTAAACGGTTTTGTTTTAATTGCTAGCATACGTCTGCTACAGTTGCGATAACAACGGAGAAAAACAAAAAAACATTTATTCATATGACCTATGTATATATATATATATTATAATAATATAATTTGGGTTATATTGTAATCGTGATCATACTTTATTTGTTATAATAATAAACAAACCTGCGTTTTGTAAACCACGATCTATAAAGTGTCTACGTTACTGTCTAAAGTATTGGATTCCTAAATTGTACATAAAAA
This sequence comes from Acyrthosiphon pisum, assembly GCF_005508785.2. Lineage (NCBI taxonomy): Eukaryota > Metazoa > Arthropoda > Insecta > Hemiptera > Aphididae > Acyrthosiphon > Acyrthosiphon pisum. The sequence continues at coordinate 143,013,099 of NC_042494.1, forward strand.
ATCATTGCTCCGTTGAATAATAAGGTTAGGTTGGGAATACCTTTATGCCATTATGGATGTTAAGCATGGCAATTTATTCCAATAACATGTACTACCATCATCATTATATTGTGTAAGTTATTACTTATTGGATGATTTAAACTTCATGCGAATGAGCTATATTATTATTATTACCAATGATATTGTGATATAAAAAAGGTTAACTTATTGATACTTACTAATTAGTAATTACTGTTAATATTGTGATAGGTATAATATTATATAGTAATTATATTAGGTTAGTATTATCAGGATCTATATTCTTGAGCTAAACTTACTTTTTCGTTTCTTAACAAATTATTTTTCAAGTGTAATATTGTTAAATTGGGTCGGTATTTATTCAGAAATGATGTCTGATTTCTGCAAGGAATTATAAGGTACACACTTAGGTATGGGTGTTTGATATATAGGTGAATAGGTCATACGATGTATTTAATGTAAAATATTTCAAATATAAAACACAATGTCACTACACCAGTGGCGGCGCGAACTTTTTCGACAGTGAGACAAGAAAATGTTAGTTGCAGCACACACGACCCACCTATTTAATTTGCACACCCCCTATTATAATTCTATATCAAATTTACCTTTCTAAAAATTCAACTTACTGGTACTACAATAAAAATAACTTATTAATTATACAAATACTGCTTTATTAATAAATCATTGAATGTACAATAAGCTGGCGAGCACCCTTTCAATTAAAAACTATTTATATATTTATTTATTTGTTACGTTGTGTCACTCAATATTTTTCAAAACTGACTATCCTCTATAGGTACCTACCCACCACCCTTTTTAGCTGTGAGACAATTTTCCCACAAAAACCCTCTCGCGCCGCCACTGCACTACACCAGTATAATAATTTAGGTACGGACCTTAAGTTTGTTTTGTGTTTTCATTTTAATCATTGTATAGGTTATTGTTATATGATTTAAAATAAATTATCAAAGATTAGATAAAGAAAAACACACGAATAATGAATATTTTCGATACATTGTTCTTTGCAATACTTAATTGAAATCGGTAGTGAACTGATAGTTTAAGAGTTTATTTTGAATGTCTAATAAAACATTCTACGATTGTATAAAATACATTTATATATTTTTTTTATTAAATAAAATTATTGAATTAATACATTATATACTATTATGTTGTTGAGCTTTTATAAGTTATAACCACGAAGCGTCTAAGCCATAGTACATAAAAGTAAAAACAATATTGTTTTCGAGTTTATTTTCTTATTTATTCTGTATTCTTTATTAAGAAAAATATTATTTTTTATAATAATACAGATTTATTAAATTTACCTACTACATTAAAAGTTTTATAGCATTCACAGCTTTATATTATAATGTACATCAGAGTCTCAATTTTATTTTATTATAGGTAAACTAGCTAAATTATTTAATTATTAATTGTTTTATATTTTATATACGTAGGTAATAGGTATCTTAGAAGACTTTAAAGTAGTCTATATTAGCTATATACTTATATGACTGTAATATACCTGTGTTAGTTTGTTATTCTACTTTTTAACGTAGTAATATTTACTTAGTGAATTTAATTTGGCCGAGGAAATAAATATTCGCTATTATTATAGTCTATATAATTAATACTTTGGGAAACGGAACTACCTATATAATACACTATGTTTCTTTTTATTGCAAAAACAGCCAAACAAAATTGTTTATTATCCGAATTTTGATTTATTTTTTTGGTACACAAACTTAAATCAACCCGTAATAGCTGAAGTCATGAAAATATTATGGTTTTTATTTTTTTTATTTGACATTTTTAAATCCAGGTTATAAATATCGGTATTAAATTCTGTATTGAAGATAATTACTTTTGAAAATAATAACGGAATATTGTACATTATTCATTTTTAGGCTTCTAGATAAATTATATTTTATGCGTATTTCTGTTGGTTACTTAACATTATAGGTATATAACATTATATACTTTTTATATAAAAAATATAAGTACCTATTTAATATTCACAGATTAGTAATACCTACCTAAAAAATTGTTATTGCATATGCATGGTATTGGTGTACAAAATAAAAGTAAAAAGTAATAACGTAATAAACATAAAATAAAATAAAATAAAAGTATTAAGTAATAACGGATTAATATAAATAAATAAACAAGCTACAAAATGTAACAATTATAAGCGAATGGCAAGATTACGCAGCCAATCTAGCGCTTCCTGATCTCCTTTGTATAGTCCTGATGTTCCTCCATTGAACATTGTTTCCGGGCATTCCTCAACAATATGCCTAATAGTTTGGATCTGGCCACAGTTATAGAGCGGAGAGTCCACCATTCCCCATTGGCCATTTGTGCATCAAATAATTGCACCTTTGCGCCTTCCGCTTTAATTTTTAATAAGATCAACCAATATTCCTCTAAAGATCGACCAGTTAATTTGGGTCAGTGACCCTTGTTATAGAGCACTGTTGAGGTGGACTTTAGACATATCTAATGGCAGCATTCAAACGTAACAATGTAAGTATGTAACTATATAAACCTATAAACGTACATTTACATACGTAAATATACCTAACCCATATGTGTTTTTGGAAAAAAAAATAGTTAAACCAAACGAATTAAAAAAATAACTTTAGAATATAATATAATGTGTACACTAATAATTATTATACTTACAAATGTGAAAAAATTACGAAGGTGGTGATGGCTGACGGGAGTAATGAGGATACCCGGATAGGGTGAAGGGTTCTGAAAAACGGCGAGGGTAGGAATTAGTTTTGTTCACGTCATTAGATACAGCAGTACAACAGAAAAGTAGCGTAGACTGTGATGTGACAATCACAATAATAACTTTCATAATATTAATTGATTGAAAATAAATTATTGTGAAACGTTGTTGGTTAGGCCAGATCACTGCAACTTGCCTATAATTCATATTTTTATTACCTATATAATAAATAGGGTCTTTATAGTTTTATATTAACATATTGACGGTCACAACATGTTATAACAGTTGTGTTTTTAAGTTATAGGATATAGATACCATGATGCCATAGCATTTACCATACCATTGGTCAAATTCAAATTGACAGAATTTGTTGGAATGCTATTATAGGAGTCACGACCATCAATTTCCCTTAAACTAGAGGTCTGCATGGCCAACAATTTATGTCTAAGCCAATCATTTCATTTACAGTCCCACCTAGCCAATTGCGGTAAGTATCGATTTATTTTTAAAAACCTTGATTTAAACTTTAAAGTCCATCTAAAAAGAAATGTATCAATATATAATATATAATATATTCTTCAAAACCTAGAAATTGCATCCAATAATAATTAGGTAACCATCATAACAGGTAGTTTTTTAATTAGTAGTAGTTGAGTAACTATATTATACCTATGTTATACAAAAATATAGAGAAAGTTTACTATGCGCCGTATTACAAAAGATGCTCGTTTGCACATATCAACGATATATTTTTTTAATACATAATTACTATATGTATAGTTATTTATAAGTATACTTATAACTTCTACTAACAAAATATGATATAAAGTTTTTAAACACGAGTGGCCCTACATAAATATACGCACAATCATATAGCGGACCCTTATGATGTTATACTTTCGTACTTTCGCGGATATCACTTATTTAGTATAACCACACTTTGACAAACCGGATACAAATCAAATGCGGCGGCTACCGACACCGCCGACGGGTTGACGGATTCTGTGCTGACAGCGGCTCTCCCAATGATAAACGACCTTTTAACCGGCGACCGTCTAGACCGCGGGGCCGCCCTTATAACAATCATGGCCGGGAGGGTCGGAGGGCGGCCTGCGCACGTCGGCGGCTGCTGTCAATCATCTGTGTGCACCGAGGAGACTGCATAAAATCGCTCGCATATTATATATAGGTATAGAACATTATAACGTATATTATTGTAATATTAGAAATGTGCGAAAATGCAATGCTAAATAATTATGCTACGCACAACCACTATATTATTTTAAGTCATAACGTTATCGTACTACAGTTAACGGATGTGTACGTGTTAGACGCGATGACTATTTATAATACATTATACCAATGTCAGAAGTTAAATAGAAAGTTCGTTCAAACATTTCTACTTTCTATGAACGGAAATCAAAATCCAAACAATAATTCGACTATGAGTTATTCTTATTCACGTATCATTTTTATCAAGGATAATTTGGATGATATTATATAGTCTGTTACTGCGAACATCAGAACATAATAATATTATGAAGATGTATGGGTTTGGAATCTCTAATATCTACATAGGTATTATTATGATAGTCGGTAACAAAATACAATTTACTGTCTGATTAACAATATAATATAGGTAGTCAATACCTATTATACCTATACTCTGAATTAGGTTGTATAGTAATCTATACTATATCAGTAACAGTTTATTGAAGTCTTAAATAAAATAGAATATATAGTCAATATACATTATACAATATACTATATATAGATATCCAACTGGACCATGAGCAACTATCAAAAAAAAAAAAAAAAAAAATACCATAGTTAATCGATACTATATTACAATGGGAAATTAATATAAGTATCTTAAAAAATAATAATATGTAGATTGTAGGTACATACTATACTATCAAAGGTGGGCATTAACTAGTTAGTTTATTTTCTAATCAACTTATGAACTTAACTAGTTTAATTTACAGTTGAAATAAATTAGCTTTTCTCAGTTGATTTTTAAAAAATCCATCAAGTTGAAAACATTTTAAAATTTTTCGTTTATACGTAAATATTACTATATGAGTATAAAATAAAAATAACCCAATAGAAAAACACAAAATTTTTTTTGATAACATAATTTTGTGTATACCTCCCTATTAATATATTTTATCAAGTTGTAAGTTATATATTATGCGAGTTGCAATTATAAATGTTTTTAATAAAACTAATAATTTTAAATTACAAATTGACAATTGTTATGTTTTAATGTTATATAACTTATAATATATATGAAGGTCATGATTATACTCATCTTCACGTATTATGACATTCAATTTCCATATGATATAAAAAATATATTTGTAAAATTAGTAATTTGAGATGAGTATAGTTTAAATTAGTAAATAATAGTAAAGTAAAAGTAAAATGGTAACAGTGTACATTATGATAAAAGTTCAATAAAATTGTTTTTATAATTTATAAATTAGAAACTATAAAGACACATTCACTTTTTATGTGATTTACATACTAATTTAAAAAAAAAATAGATTAACTTTTTTTAAACTGAGTTAAGTTAATATTATTTTCTATATTAACTTTTAATTTATAGAGTTAAATTTATAATTTGTTAACTATTAACTTTTAACTTATCGATCTTGTGTCCTCTTAACTTAACTTAACTTGAGTTAATTATTTTCATTAACTTAACCACCTTTGGGTACTATTATAACTTGTAAGATACCGACATAACAACATATAAATAAATATTTATAAATAGTATAAATAGTTATTATTAATAACCATTCACAGATTGCTATAATTCGTATTTTGAAATTTGTATGCGTTTATTCACCCTAAGTCCAAACCATTCTTCGTCGATTAATTTATCGTGTTGACATGGATATTATTATGTTTTTGGGCTGGATAATACAACTTTTTTTTTTCTGACCGTAACTAATTTTGCGTAGCCGATTTTTACCGCCACAGAAACGAAAACCTACAATAAAAATATATTTATATGATTCCTCAATTTTCCTCGCAGATGAACAATATCGAGTATCACGATACGTTTTTTCCTATACCTACCTATATAGTTTAAATGCAGTTATTATGCAACTATTATACCCATATTATAGCATTATAACATAATATTATAATGAAACCTGGAGTAGAAGCTTATAATATACAAATAATATGTGTCGAGAAGATGACTGCGCAAGTCGTGTCGCCGTAGACGAATGAAACGATGGTGAGTGGGGAAAGGTGAGGTTCTTCGAGTCGAAAAACGCCGCGACTGTTGCCCGCGGAAATCGAACGAGCCACGGCCGCCGCGGGGACGTTATCGTTGGGCCGGCCGCGCGCACGGGCGAAAGACGTCCCCGTGCAAATATATTATATTGTCTGGCGTGATAAAATAAACGCGTGCGCATGCGCGCTCAAACGGCCGAGAGTACTATGATATTATTATAATACCAGGGACGCGAGTCCAGCCCTCGCCGAAAAGTTTTCGGAGGAGAACGCGCCGCGGTGGCGTTGCCATGACGACCGCGGCGAGGGACTGTAGTCGTCTTCTCTGTCGCGAACGCGGGAAACCCTTACACGCCGCAGGCACGAAGTGTAATATTTGTGAATCGTGAGGTGTCACCGTGTTGGTTAATGGAATTGACAACTTATATACTTGCACGACTTGCAGACGACAAACTGTATGAAAAGTTTTCTCCCCGCAGCGCTCGAAACTTATAATAATTGTTTTCATAACAATTCACCTCATTTCCATGCCTACTAAATCATTTTAGGTTCTGTAGAACGGAGCGATGAATATATTGTATTGATTTTACAATGAAGTGTGTGTGTGTGTGTGTGTGTGTGTGCGTGCGTGTGTGCTTGTTTTCTTTTTGTGAGTCTGTCATCACCTTTTGGAGTAGTAAAATGTAAAAATACTGGAATTTTAAACTACAATATTTATTTTGTCTGGTAGGAAAGTGAATCTAGTGATTAGTCGGTACTTATAGACGGATAGAGGGGGAGGGGGACAAGAGTAAAAATACGCAGCAATTTTCTTAATACCTATACCTAATTGGAAACCATTTGGAGCTTTAACAATCTATCATTTTTCTACTTAGTAGAAAGTAAATCTAGATGAAACGATGGGGGTCAAAAGTAAAAATTCCATGTAGTTTTCAAAAGTGTATAACCGTACATTTTAACAGTTTTACAAATACTATATAATATGTCATTATGTCTGACGATTTAGAGGTAAAACATGTTTACACATTTCATTTACATATTTTTAAACTTATTTTGAAATAATTAAATAACAAAATAAGAAATAAAAAGTTATGTTAACTATTAATATGGAACAATTTTGAAATTATTAGATTTTTTCTTAAAAAAAATTCTCTATAGAACCGCTTTAAAATCAAATTTTACATTGTTACTTGTTAGATTCTGAGCGGAGCGAGAAACCTAGTGGTTTTACAATAGTGTTTATTTATTTTTTTTTTATATCCTGTATACAAAATTTCTACCAGAAGGAGTGCTTCGATTTCAATAAATGGTACTTTAACTTTTAGAAAATTGGATCAAGATGGTACTTTAAAGAGGTCATGTTTCGATTTTATTAATAGTTATATTTTAATGCCACGGGAAAAACCACAGAAATTACGAAAAAACGCTAAAAATGGAATTTTAATTTCTAACGCTTTGTTTATCACCATAGAAACGAATAAAAAATTATAATATTATAATAGTTATTCAACTTATACATGATATAATAAATAATAACAATTTAAGATAGATATCCAGACTAACAAACCGTCTCCGCTCAGAATCGTTTTTCTTATACAATGATATAATATCATTGAATTCAAGTCTAATACAATCCATTATACAATTACCCACTTGTAACATACTTTACATCCACTTACCTGCTTTTTTAATTTTAAACATTATAGATTGATTATAGATTAATATGCTAGATTGGTAGGTATCCAAAATATACTACAAAAGTCAAAAATACTATAATTACCAAATATTTTTATTGTATTTGGCATTATAGTATATTATTTTGTATTATGTACCTACTATAAATTATAATACGATTGGAAACCGAGAATTTAGCGGCACTCATAGTCTCGCAAAGTGAGATTTCTTAACTTATTTTTTTAAAAATAATATTCATTATAATTTTTTTTTATTAATAAAAATCCCCTCGGGAACATAGGCTATCGGGATACAAGTATTATTTGCATCGAAAACTTAATTCTATCTATTATAATGTTACGCACAGCCCTTCCAGAATCCAAACGATGATGCAGTTTGAAATAATAATACTAATACCAGAGTATTGAGTAATGTGGTTTTAATAATTAGAACAGTTTAACTATGTAGATATAGTAGTAATGTAGAATATAATATGATTCCGTGGTAGTAGCGGTGTAGCGGTGTATAATGGCTGGTGGCGTGAAGTGACTTCGGTCTTGCTGGTCCAGGTACATCTGATCAGGCTGTGCTTCTGTCTCCCTTATATATGCTGTCAGCTCCTTTGATCTGGTCAGCATACGGAACTCGCAGGTGCCTTGGGTGTGGTCGTAAAAGTTGTTGTTGTTGTCGTACTGAAGAAACCGCCGCCTCGTGTTCATAGATTGTTGTGAATAAGATTGCTAAACGCTTTTACAAGTAGAACTGCATAGTATGGTTCGAATAAGTAAAAATGGTTTATACTACCTTCAATTATACTTAATACATATTAATACATGCCCATTACAATAATATAGTATTATTCATCATTGATATTCATGATATTAAAAACATGAAATTACATTTTTGGAGTTAAGATTTACACATTAGACTGATGATGTACATAATATTATAGGTTAGGTTACAAGTTGCAACCGGTGCCTGAATTGGAAAAAAAATAGAAGGGTGGTGCAAAAATATAAAACAATGGCGTAACCTAAGATTTAAATTTCTAATTAAATAGAATACAATGAGAAGGGGTACGCCAGTAAAATATTTTTAAAAAAGTTCACATTCATGATTTTTTTTCAAATAAACCCCATCGCGTATTTTTCTTTCACGTATCGTTAACTAAATATGAACATGAACTCGTGGACATGATGAGTTCATGTACGACATTCTTCCCAAACACTGACTATATAATATTATAGTGTCAGCATGAACAAGAACAACGAGTATAATTATGATGAATCATAATATTAGTATAACTATTTATATATTTTAATAACTAGAAATATTCGATATGCAATAGTAAAACGAAATAAATTATTTTTTTATTAATTAACCCGTGGCAATTTAGCCATTGGGTATTTAGGTATTTGGGTAGTTTTTACTGTGTGGGAGGGTATTGTAAGTTTAAACACGTGTGTTTTGGTTTTGGCAGATTTTTTAGTGTGCACCCTTAGGTATCTGCCATGACTTACCCGAAGTAAAATGCCACCCACGCCGGTGCCGGTGCCGGTATGCCTCGCCACCGACGCCTTAATTCACTCGGCCACTCCGTCCCCCGAAATAAAATTATAAACGATAATAATGTTATCGAATACTATAAACGACAATAAGGAACACCAGGACCGGATTAAGAGTTTACCGGGCCTGGCGGGCCCGGAACCTATAGTAGTATTAGTAGTAGTAGTCCAAAGGGCCCTTAGTCCTTATAATATTTATTACCAATAACTGAATAATTTTATTTCTTTGAAAGTATGATACAAAGTATTTGAAGTACAGAAATACCTTTAAAAATATTTAATATTTGTAAATTGTCGTTAGGTACATGCAAATATACAATATTATTCTTTAAATGACAAAATATAAATATAATATTTTAAAACTAACTATATTACCTTATTTTCTATTCTTTTTTTGGAACTCCACTATAATTTTCATCTGTGTTTATTTCTTTTTGTAGATTCTTTTATTCCAGTCCGATATTACCACTCATAGGCATGCACAGAATTTTGGTTCTGGGGGTGCACACTAAATATTAGGGCCCTCAATAATTTTGAAAACAATTATAGATACAGACAAATATTTTAAATATATCAAATGCACTAAAAATATTTATTTTATTTTATTATTCATTCTAATAAATATTACATAAGAATATATAGATATACAATCTTCAATTTAATAATCGACGTTTAAAAAGAACAACATTTTTGAATTCGTCAGTAATTGCATTAATTTAATTTACACTTAATTAATAATTAGGGCCCTTGTCGTTTTTGGTGAAGAGTTCTGGAGTGCCCAACATTTCAAAATATTTTGAAATTGGTTTGAGATAAAAGGACCCTTCGGAGCCAAACCCGGATTAAAGGGGCAAAGGGGGCACGGTCTCGGGGCCCATTGAACTCGGGGGCCCATCATTATCCCTAAAATATATTTTTTAACGTGTCCAATACAGTTTTAAAGAAAAAATTATTTTAGTAGGTAGGTATAACAGGTTAATTTTATTAATAATTATAAAATGAAATTGTATTCTCAATTTTATATCACGAAAAATTACTATAAATAATGAACTATATTTGCCAACAATTTTGTTTGTTTTTTTTTTGTTTATTGAGCATTTTAGATTACTGATTTAACTATTTAAGTATATAAAAAGGTAGTAGTAAGAAAAAATTATTTAGCTCTTGTAAATTAGGTATTTCAGTTAAAAGTATTTAGCGAACCAAAATTGATCATTTGACTGTCAAAATGTTCAGAAAAAAAGCTTTACCACAATTCATCAAAAAATAAAGTGGTTACCATTTGAAAAAATAAAGTCGATTTTATTATTGGTACATCTACCTATGTGTTTAAAAATCTTATAAAAAAATTGCCTGTTGAAAATAAAGAAACGCGTTTTTTTTTTGTTTTTATGAAATTCCATAATATCATCGATTCATAATTGTTAAAAAAAAAACAGGCGTACAATGACATAAGATACACCCTGTATATTGTTTGTATAGTAAAAAATTATATAATAATATAAAGTCGTTAATATGTAATGATAAAATTTTTTTGACGTTAAAGTTGAAGGGGGCCCACTAGGTGTATGGTGTCCCGGGGCCCAATTGATTCTTAATCCGGGCTTGTTCGGGACCTTCAATACTTCATGGCCTGGAGCCCGGGCTTCTAGGCTCCATGCTTAATCCGGCCCTGCAGAACACTCCTTACTATTATAGTTTCAAACAAACTGTTATCACCCCCCCCCCCCCTAAGAGTCCTATATAATTGTTTATATTAATCTCAAGGAGTAAAATAGGCAACAATCTCTGGGGGAATAATATTGGGATTATTATAGCAATACTATATAGAACTATATAGCTATATACGGTATAGCTAAATAGATGATTGACTTGGCGTTAGATGACTATAACGAGTGTTGCCTAACTGCGGTCCAACGAAAAATGATCACCGTCGACAATGTTTCTTGAACAGAGTAAGCTTAGGTTAAGTTTGATTAGTATCATTATTCCTTACACCAACACCAGTAACGCCATCGAATTGTTTTAGTCTACCGATTCCAGAATGGTATATTAGTACCCATGATTTTTATTTCATATGTCACAATTTGTAATCCTTATTTCAATATATAGCAAGTTTGTTCGCATTATCATTGAAATTGCCATTGCTAGTTGAATTGTCATTGTATATGAATTTTTCAGTGGAGTTGTAAATGTTATTGTAATTTTTAGTAGAATTGTCCTGAAATTATATTTTTACTATTGTTGCACATACTTCAAAAATAAAGAAATACAAGTACCATAAGTGTAGTTTTTTTAAGAATACTTTTAAAATGTATTCAGAATACGTATTTAAATACTTGGTGTAATTTGTATTTAAAATACGTATTCAAATACTTTCTTTTAATAGTATTTAAATATAGATACAAATACCTTTTAATAGTACTTAAACAAAAATTTTTTTTTTAAAGTTTAATAACATTAATACCAATATCTTATATTAAAATTAGTAATTTTCGTTATTTTCAGGTACTTGATACTAATTGTAAATACTTGGTACTCGTTATCAGTACTTTAAAATTTATACTGACTATGACAAGTTTTTAATTAAGTGACAAATCTACAGATAAAATTCCACTGACAACTTGACAAGTTCAATGATAATTCCACTGACAATGACAATTTCAATTAAATGAAATTCTAAATTATATTGACAATGACAATTCCATTGACAGATTCAATGAAAATATCCCGGCAATGACAAAAGCAAAGGCAATTCCACTGATTGTGGCAATTTCAATAAAGTTGCAATGATAATTCCACTGACAATGACAATGAAACTTGGCATGTTAAAATTAGGATTTAGAATCGTTACAGACGAAATAACAATTGACAGAATATTTGTTTTAATAGTACTGGGGTAACAGACCTTAAACAGATATATTTTGGAGTGTATCACATGATCGCCATACCATCACCAACCTTTATTGTA
>NC_042494.1:143025415-143038913 GCF_005508785.2 Acyrthosiphon pisum
GCCTATGTTTTTTTTAATATTTTTCAACTGCTATTGTAACAATATATCAGGAGCCTTGTATTAAATTTTACACTTTTTGGCCCAATAGATAAAACTTAATTGATATTTATAGAAATAAAAACTAAAAAATATCCGTAAAGAGCTGAAAATATTTGGAAAATGTTATGCGGTGTATAGAATGTGCTAATATAAACATTCAGTCAAAATTTAATGTACCTACGGTCATTTGTTTTGCAACAAAAACCAAAATCAATTTTCTCGAAAACAGATTTTGCGTAAAAATTCCCGTTTCTCCTTAATTTGTCTTTTGTTTTTCACGGCGCTTTTGAAAACTACTAAGAAATTTTTACTTTTGATCAGAAAAGATACTGTTGAAGAAAATCCAAGCATTTTTACTGTCCTAAAAGGTGATGACAGACACAAAAATATAAAATAAAATAAAAAAAAAACACACATCATTGTAATATCAATACATTCATCGTTTCACTCAGAATCTAAAATTTTTATTGAATAAAAAAGCCTAGTTGATTAAAAAATCTATAAAAAACCCTGAGTATACACTATACATCTATAGTTAATAAAAAATAATCAATTTTTAATAAACAATCTATAACAAATAAAAAAACCTCAATAAAAAACTGTATTCAATAAAAAAATAATCTAAGTAGAATAGAAAAAATGTAACAACCATAGGTACTTTATATAATTGATTATTCGCTAATTTTTTTTATCACCCATGTGAAGTTAGCATTACAATATTGACAACACTTTTCAAAAATCTTCCAACAATGTTCAAATAGACTTGTTGGACATTGTTGCACACTTGTTGGAATTTGTTGGACCCCCACTTTTTAACTGACCCCCATTTATTTTGTGCTGCCAACTTCACACCTGGAATTTCATTTTTATTGGAACCGTTCAAAAACCTTCCAACAATGTTCAAATTTAAAATTTTTTTAACCAGTCTGGGACTTTCTGATCTACGTCAAAATATCACGAAATTAATACAAATCGAGGTTTGTTTGCTAAAAATCAAATTTTTTTAATGTTTTTTTTTTACATTTTTCAGTCATTCTTAAACCTGACGACGGGGAGTATAAGACCTTTCCCTCAGTAGTTTTTACACCCACAGCCATATATCGTGAGGCGGCATCTTCACGCCCTTTGTGACTTGGTATCATTCCCCGGCTAGGTACATTGGGCGCCCAGGCGCCAGACAATGTTTTTCCGGTAACGCTCGTTTTGAGGCTGATCGTTGGGTTTCAAAAGATCCGTGACGGCGAGCACTACAGGGAGATGACTCCATACTAATCCTTCCTCATCTACTAAGACGGTACTCCCACAAGCCTTCGCCGGCCATCCACATAAGTCATGGGCGCGCGGATGTCAGGCGTGGGCACACGAGGTGCACGCACACGCCAGGCAGACGTGCGTGACAGAGCTAGTGACATATTTTAGTCAGTCTGAGACCATGCTATTGACTTAAATATCACCAAAAATTTAAAATAATCATAACTTGAGTTTTGATTGTTCTAAGTCTAATTTAGAATTTATATGTAAAAATACTGTAGATTTTATTATTATTGTTTAGTACTTTAAAACAATGTAAGACTGTTGCAGGTAAAAGATGATTTCTATGTTATCACCAAATAAATGCAAAAGAATTTAAAATCCAGTTTTGATTGTCAAAAATCCAATTTTCAATTTTTTATTAAATATAGATTTGTATTTATTGATGGTAAATATTCCCTGCTCTGTAGTCTGCTACTTTGAATAATTATAAAAAAATCGATTGACTTTTTATCGCCCATCCCGTGAAAACTAATTATCCCGTAAAATTATGAAAATTCTAAAAAAAAATGTATTTAGTCAATTTTTTTGTAAAAGACAAACCTGATAGTTTAACAGACTTAAAAAGTCCCGCTGAACACGATAAAAAATAAATTAGACAGGTTTCTTATGACACGGTAAATAGTACAGTAAAGCCTAAGACTACACTGCAAGTGTATGAGTGTTGTATAAGCTCTTAGTTCAGTATAGTTACAAAGTACACTATATTAGTCATAAGTGCGTAATTGCAATCAGTAAAATTGTTTTTTTTAATATATTGGCTTCAAAATATTTTTTTTTGTTTTCAATAAATTCGTATATATACTTTAATAAATAAATGTATACCCTAGTTACGATTGTATTGTTGATTATACCAAATAACTTTTATATAATAGTTTATTAACATAACTGTAGTAAATTATTTTTCAAACACATATTCAAGATTTCAAGACTCACAGATTCAAGGTATTTATAAAGTATAATTTATTTTACATTTAAGTGCAGTAGAATCTTGGTTATATAATTATTACCTACATTTTCATATTAATATCTTATGATACTACTGTAGTTTAAACAACTTTTTCCGATTTTTTACGAACAATCGATTTTTATAATATATATATTTTCAGATGACTAACAGGCAAGAACATAACGCTAAAATATTGTGTTCAATCGATGACGATATTTTATCTAGGATAGTCGACCCACAGTTACAATACCAAACACACAGAAGCGCCTTATTTACCTTGTAGATTAGCACGTGAAAAACTCCTGAAAAAAAACCGTGAACGCCATTACAGAAATTCACTCAATTCATTCCGTTGTATGTACAAGAAATGTGACAGATACCCAAATGATGGTGAATGGGGTACAAAAATTGTGGCAAAAAAAGCCATTTACAAATACAACAGGATAAATGAGATGTAGGTACCTACGAAAGGTTTTCCAATGTTGTTGACGATGAGTTTTTTTCGAGAAATAATATAAAAGATTATTCTCTTGTGGTCGACCAACGGACTAAAAAAGTAAAAATCTGGTTGGGCCCAGCCGCGTTCGCAAATCACGACTGTGAAGGGAATTGCGACATAGAGTCTTTAGGAGAAGGAGCAATTCTCAAAGCCAACCGGAAAATTTTGCCCGGTGAAGAAATTACAATACAGTATGGGGAAGATTACTTCGGACCACAACAATGTATGTGTCATTCTGGTGAGAGAAAAGGTATCGGTTATTATCAGGAAAATATTATTCCAAACATACCATCAATTGAGGAAAACCTGGAGGACAATTACGAACCAAACGAAAATTTGATTAGAAAATGTTAATTTAATTCCATACCATTATGGCGCCTGGCAGTTGTCAGAAAAATGATAAGAATGATAAGAATGGTTATACGGAGGTTATATAGGTAGAGGAAAATGGTATAATCTAACAACTGTGCGTGGAGGTGACCAAAAGCCGCGACAGTAGGTGACCATAAAGTTGATAAGAGTATTTGTGACAAGAGCATATGTACAAGAGTCGCCACCAGTGGCGTAACTAGAAAAAAATTTCGGGAGAGTTTACTGTATGCCGTATTATATAGGACATAGGTTATTATAGGCTATTATACTAGACCTCCGAGAAATTTCGTTACGCCACTGGTCGCCACAGGATCACGATTAAAGGCCGTTATGAAACGCTGCTCAAAATTATTTAAAATTATTAAATAATAAATAATAATAATATTTAATTATTATTTATTTTTTTAATTCGAAACATCAAACCTAGTAACAGATATTATAAACATTGTTATACACTAAGTTATAAATATTATTGTATTATCTACTTTATACGCAATTTTATTTTACACAAAACATTCTATTGTGCATTTTCACAAACTGACAGGCATTATATTTAAACAATTTGTAGCGGAAACATTAGGAATATCGGTAAATAATGTTACTGCCGAAGACATCATAATATGGTACATCAATTCAATCCGAAACAATTGTTCAAGAGGAGGATTCCGGGACACTATGTACATGAAGTAGGCCCCCACTTTGTCCGAATGATTCCAAAACACCATAAAATAATTGCAAATCACCCAGTTTTGATTAAAATCAAATTCAAAATTGGGGGGGGGGGGCAACTTCATGTATCCCCCCCACCACTTTGTCCGATTCATTTCAAAATACCGCCAAATAATTGCAAATTAATTGCAACTAATAGCAAATTGAGTTTTGCTAATTGCAAATAATTTTTTATATTTTTTACGAATTTTTCAATTTTTTAGCCAGCCTCCCACTTTGTCCGATTCATTTCAAAATACCACCAAATAATTGCAAATAAATTGCATCATAGCTAAATTAAAAATATATATTAGTAAACTAACCTATATTAATATTATATTATTATTTTTATATATTGATTATATATTTTTTTAATTTGACTAGGCTTCTTTTATTAATGTTGGTTTTTTTTATTTAAAAACGACTTTTATTTAACTGATTTTTTATCTTATTTAAATTTTGAGATTTTAGTTTTTTTCTTCTATGGTTTTTTAATTTTACTAACCTTTTTTTATTTAAATTACATTTTAATTATTGTACATTTTTTTATTTATCTGCTTTTTATTCTTTTTAAATTTTGGATCCTATTAAAATATTTTTTAAATTTAAGTAGGGTTTTTTTTATTAATTTTCAACCAACTTCTTTAAAATTAAAAAATAATAACTTCAAAATTAGAATTTATTACCTAAGTCTTAAACCCCAAATACATTTTTTCTATATGGGTTTCACAATGTAGGTGTGTGAAGTTAGCCGTGATTTAAACTTTTGAAGACAATTAAAAACCGCTAGACTTACAAATTACCAAATTGTGCTTTCATACAATTACAAATGACTTATACGTTTTTAACAAAATTTGGTGCCAAAATTGTCATACTGTGCGGCCAACTTCACGCACCTACATTTTGAAACCCATGTAGAAAATAATAATTTGGGGGTTGAGACTTAGCTAATAAATTCTGATTTTGAGGTTATTATTTTTTAATTTTAAAGGAGTTGGTTAAAAATTAATAAAAAAAGCCTACTTAAATTTAAAATAATATAGTCAATATATAAAAATAATAATATAATATTAATATAAGATTTTTTATCCTATTAAGATATTTTATTAATTTTACGATGATTATTTTATTCATTTTTCATAAAAATCTAAAAAACCTATATAGAATAAAAAATCATTTGAATAAAACATTTTTTATTAAATTAAAAATCGAAAATTAATAAAAAAAAGCCCAGTTACATTAAAAAATATCTCAATAGGATAAAAAGTCTAAAAAGGATAAAAAAAAAACGCTGAGTAAAAAATTTAAAAATTAAAAATTAATAAAAAAAACCAGGTTATTAAAAAAATATCCTAATAGGATAAAAAATGTTATATTAATACTAGCTGTGACCCCTTTGCTCCACCCCCGTGTATAGTTGTTTATAGTTTTGTGCCCATCGCCCAAAAATTAAAACACTGATTTGGGGGGGTTAAGACTCAGGTTACAAATTCTGATTTTGTGGTTACAAATTGTTACAAACTGATTACTAATTTTTTAAGTTAGGTTTTACTGACCCCGAAATTTTGACTTTGGGGTGCCAGGCTGATGAACAATACCTACATAATATAGAAATACAAATGTAATTGTATTTACAACTTGTTCTATCCTTAATATATTTTCATCCGCTATAGGATTGTCCTGTAAACACGGTGATTGTCTACACCCAGCTCCACAGGTTTCGGATTGTGTGGAAGGTCCTACTGCATAATATCTAGGTCGTGATTTAAAGAATTATCGAAACACGGTGATTCTCAGGACCTGACGCGTACCTATCTTTGACTCTTATTGACCTACGTGAGTTTTCGTCATCTTCTGGTCTCCTTTTTGGTGGAAGTGGAACTCTGGACAGTGGGTTCAATGGAAGCCGTTTAAGTTAAAATTAGGGGGGACAACTTCATGTAGCCCCCCCCCCCCCACTTTGTCCGATTCATTTCAAAATACCGCCAAATAATTGCAAATAGAGTTTTGCTAATTGCAAATCATTTTTTATATTTTTACGAATTTTTCAATTTTTTAGCCAGCCCCCACTTTATCAATTTTCGATTTTTAATTTAGTAACATTTTTTTATTCAAATGATTTTTATCCTATATAGGTTTTTTTAGATTTTTATGAAAAACTATTAAATAATTATAGCTAAATTAAAAAAATATATTAGTAGGCTAAAAAATTGTATATTAATATTATATTATTATTTTTATATATTGATTATATATTTTTTTATATCGATTTTTATTCAACTGATTTACTGAGATACTCGACGGCAAGTAATAAACGGCGCTGTACCTGCCCGCCGTCGTCAGGGAGATATTTAATATTATTGTTTGCGCCGACAGCCTAGGACAATATCCAAATCAGTTAATTTTCAAATTGCTACTCCTAAAGTCAAAGTCATAATACACGCGCTGTACAAGTGAAACACAATGGCTGTGTCACACAAAGTGTCGAGCGAAGAAATGCAAACTACCGTGAAAGTAGTTACCGAAAGTCGGATCACAGCTGCGGTAATATTATTAATTTGACCAAATGCAAGAAAAACTGCAAGTACCGGTGACGATACAATAACGAAGACACGGCAACAGACGATATTTTGTTCAGGAGACTTGTAGAAGACGCACCATACCCGGCTAGGTATACGATTCTTTGTCGGGCGGAGACGCTCCATCGTCTTTGCGACCCGCGCCGATGAGTTCGGAGGAGGAACGGAAAAGGTTGGAGACACGTTGACACGGGCGTCGGTGGTATATAATACGACATGACGGATCGGCGGATGTCATACCGGCCAAGGGATCGGAAGTGATGGAAATGCCCCCCCCCCACAACTCAGCATTCTCTCCCATATCTGAGAACGTCGAGACAAGGCGATGGCGATGACGTGGGGACAGAGGTAAGTACGCGAAATCGCACTTGGGGTAGGTATTCGGCGGTAATTATCAACCACGTGCGTTATCCGAACTACCGGAGTATAAAAATGTTCTATAGTACTTAATAATTGGGTAAAACAATCAAAAAAAAAAATTCGGGGAAACAGGAAATTATTACCTACACCAAACCAGTACTAAACAAAACACATTTTGGCACTTATTTCATTATAATTCAAAAACGAAGAACCGCGAGTATTTGAAATGTATACCAAATGTTTATCCCAACTACCATTTTCACGGTATTATTTTTGAAATATTTTGTTTGTGTATTAGTTACCTAAAGTTATAACTTATAGAGTCTATAATATAGACAATTGATAATTTTGACTTTGTACATATCGAAACTGATGTAAGTGCTGTGGTAACGTACTCGGTCAAAAAAAATATATAATTTGATATTTTTATTTGCACATAATATATAATAATTAAAGTTGAGTGTAAATTCACGAATATTTTTTATAAGCATCTGATTTTTATTTGACAAAATTGGATATTTACGATTCAAATTCGATTTCTTATTAAAAGATTCTTTCGTATAATTTAAAAAGCATTAGCTGTAGTAGTTTGAAACGTTCCACTGTTACATACATTTTTTTATGAAATTTTAGAAATATTTAGACTACTTTTAAGCAATTTATAGACATTTGAAAATTTTGGATTTTATTTAATATTGTAAGTAAAGATGTTTAGGGTTGGTCAAAAACTATGGAAATTGAATGCAATATGGACAACACAAATTTACTGTTATTATTGAAATTCAAAATGTTCAAAAATACATAGGTTTTTATATCAAGTAGAAGTTAAATTTTGAAAAAAATAACGGTATATTTAAACAAAGAATAACGATTTTAACTTTTTTATTGTACTTAAGAAATGGGTACCATCGGTGGGGACTTGAAACTATTACGTAGATTATTTTATTTTACAATACTCGATTCATTTTTTAAAAATATTTAGATTAATTGTATTTGGTATCGCTATTTATATCACACGTTCTGAACGGTATATTGATCACGATATGCATTTAATTTGCAGATCAGTTATGTAAGACAATAATTGCCTATATTATATCCGTAAGAATTTAATAATAATAAGAATAGTGACAGTTAAATGTAAGTGCCATCTAGCACCGACTGGTAAATCATGTTAAGTACAAAAAACAGTAATTGCGTATTTACGATCTTTTTTAGTAATTATTGTAGTAATTTATTATTTCATAAAATATCATATTATCATACTAAGTTTTTAAATTAAATATAAATATAAAATCGATCTTTTTTAATAATTATTATGTCTACTTATCGTTTCTAATCTCATATTCATAATAATCCACTTTACACCTAACCATATCGCACGGAGAACTTTTATTTAGTTTGTCTACCGAAAAACTTCGAAAGCGTCTGTGGCGATTCGGGTAGGCAACCAAACTTACATGCACTCTGGTAGGTTTCGGGATTTGACCGTATAAAACCTTTTTACTATACCCTTTACGTTCTGTTGATAAGCAACTAAACACACATTAACACAATGAAGACGTGAGTATTATTAATTATTATAGGGTACATAATATTATGTATGTTCCCGACCAAGAGTAGGTACTCACCTCAACTGAAATACACCTGGACCCAAAGTACCTACAGTTCTGGCGGGGGCAATCATAAAAATGCAATAACAATTAATATTAAATACAGTATTTATTTTATAGTATTTATATATAATCAATGGTAGTATCCAATATTAAGAACTCATATGTCTTGGATGGGGAGGAGGGTCTGGGGCTCTAGCCCCTTTGGATCAATCCCTGGATACACCAGTATAGCTATCGTTATATAATATGCAGGTTATTATATTGTATTTTATGTAATACCTATTAAAAGTCATGCATCATAATTTATAGTTATTAAATTAAATATAATATTATTATATACTTTTATCATTCATTGTATTGGCGATATATAATTATTCCTATAGGTACCCATGTAGTACGCTAGTAGTATTATATTTTAATAACGACTCGTATATCGGATTCATTAAACTCGTTTTATACCTATACTTATTTAAACCTATGGGTGAAATCTTTTAGACTTTTATCGGAATGAAAATGTGGCTGTGAGTGTCCGATACTATATAATACAATAAAAAATATTGGACGACGTATAATATTCCTAGGTGCATATCTAAGTTATATAACTGGTTCGATACTAAACATTGCCAGAGAGTACGATAAGCCGTTATTAATTTTTTTTTTTTTTTTGTTATAACTATTGTAAGCCGCGACGACCTTAGTAGCTCAGTAGCTGCAAGATTCAAAAGAAGATTTTTAAAAAAAAGCGATTCGCCCTTACTGCAGAACAAGAACGATGTGTAGGTATTTCATATAATATACTCTCGTGATGGTAGGTATAGCTGTTATACCCGTTTTCGTATTTCATGCTAACTTTTATTTCATTTTCGTGCGATCGTTGCAACCACAGCTATAGTAATGATTATTATGGCCAGTAATAACAAAATATTTGATGAAGTCGCGCCTATCATTTAAGACGTTAGTTCTAATATAACGTGTGAGAGTGTACTTAAGAGGACACTACACTCGCATGCGTTGTCCCCGTCTTACAAAATTTGTATTTTAAATTAATGTACAACATAGCAAAAAACTATTTTGCGCAGGATAGAACCACTCCCTCGATATTTTTAGTAGAATTACCAACATTTCACAATGCATATGGAACAACTTTATCTGTATCGTAGTGTTTTTATTTTTTTGATAACATTTACCAATAATTTTTAATAATTAAATGAAAAAAACTAAAAAAAATTGTATGTTCTCAAACTGATAACTTTATTTTTATTTATATTATCCGAATAATAAAAACGCTACGACACGGATAAAGTCGTTCCCTATGCGTTGTGGAATTTTAGTAATTCTACTATAAATACCGTGGGAATGGTTCTATCCCGCGCCAAACAGTTTTTTGCTATGTTGTACATTTGTAAGACGGAGACAACGCATACGAGTATAGCGTTCTCTTAAATATATTTATCTTGGCGTTTTTGAATTTTTGACGCATATTCAGAATTTTCGCATAAGTCCCTCTTTAAAAGTCCCTTATTTGGTATATATAATGAAATAAAATAAAATACGTTATGCTTTAATTTTTGATAAAAAAATTGATAGGTATATCCACTGAATTCCTCGAGTCAGGACTAACATGTTGGTATCTACAATGTTCATCGTCATTGATTTTCAAAATATCACCAAATTGTGAACAAAGTAATGTTGATAATAGGTATTTATATTTCATAATCAAGTCTTTACGATAACATTTATATTTTTTACAGACCGTATAAAGTCTGATCGTTTTTATTGTCTGAGACCGATATGGGCCATATAGGTATTAACTATTTAAATAGTATTAACTTATAATTATTCAATCTCACATACGGCATACCAAAAACAGTTTAATAGTGTATATATAGGTTCGTGTAACTACTGAACTACACATTGATTAAAATAGTAGGTTTACTTTTAGAATTTTATTAGTCTACTAGTAAAGTATAGTCATCGTGGCGCGATCTCACAGCTTATTTAATAAAAGGGAAATTCCATTTATATAAAATAATCCACGAATAGATGGCGTGGTGCATCTATTTAGTATTAAAAATGCAATGAATATTATATTTGGAATACTTACGTAGTTACGTCTTAAATTTCAAAATAATAACTTGAGCCGTACTGTGCTGTTTATAGATAATAGATATTTGAAATGTTCAACTTTTCAATTTTTTTATTCTCTGTTTATATATATTCTCTCTTTTATCCTAATTTGAACTTAAAATGTCTATAACAAACAAACTGTGTTTATATAATTTTTAGATTTTTTAGTTACAATATAATCTAGGTACCTCGTTTTAAATTTGCAATCCTTAGCTATAAAAACTGAATATTTTATAAATTTTTACCTACAAAATAATTTACAAATTTGTAATATTTTGACGAATTGTATACAATTTTAAACTTGAAATGATTTTAAAAAAAATCGTTCTTATATATCTTTGATTTTTTTAACTGTTATTATAAAACTTATTAGGAACTTTGTATTAAATATTTAAGCTTTATGACCCAATCAAAAAATTGTGTTGACATTACAAAAAAAAAAATTTTAAAAAATTTTATTGTATGTATATTCCTAAGTAGCTCGAAACAAGTTAAATATTTTTAAAATCTTATCTTCAGAAATTTATAAAATAAACAATTGGTAAACATTTCAAGTATCTACAATTTTTATAGTTTTTTTTAATTAGATACACCAAAAAAACTAAATCGATATTGTCAAAAACTGGTTTTATGTACAAATTTCCGTTTCCCCTTAATTTTTTTTATGTTTTTCCCAACGCTTTTTAAAACTCTTAGAGATACTCCATTTTGACCTTTTCAAGTACTAACATTCATTTTCCTACCAGAAAAGATACTGAAGTGGAAAATCAAAGTATTATTTTGACTACTTATCGTGTATAAAAACACATAGAAAAAACATACACACACATCATCATTATTGTTAAATCGATACATTCATCGGTCCGCTCAGAATCTAAAATGCTAAAATAAACACAATTGGTGAAAATTAAATGTATAACCGGTTGTTCGTTTATGAATTTCTAAAAAATAAGAAAATCTTTTCTGACAAATCATTATTTTACACAGGAATAACTATATAATGTCATAAAAATTAGATACGCATACTGCATAGAACGGTATAAATGGCAATATTACTTAAATTAAATCTAAATATTTTTGAAAATGTCATCGCATATAATACTTAAACATATTAAAATATCCGAAATAGTTTTAAGTTCCCACGAATTATGATTATAAATAAATTATTTACATAAATTATAAATGCCCGGACTTTTAGACAGCGATGCGACTAACGGGGGTTAATACTAAATAACTTGTTTGGGGATGTACTAGTGTATAATAGTAATAATAATTAATATGGTATTGTATTTTAAATAATAATTAAAATATTTGACCTATCCTCTATCTATAAAAACATATATTCTAATTAATAATTACCCCTCTATGATTGAATGATTCTCTAATGTTAAACGTAAGAATCTCGTGAACGATCGCTGTCGCCGGTCAATGATAAAAATATGAATTTATAATGATAGAAATAATATAAAAATATTAAAGTACGTATAATCGACGATAATTTTCTACGGGTATATCACCACGTAACATACATAACCGACTGGCGACTTGTTATGTACAATTGACTATTACTTGCTATAATATAAAAATAAACGTCAAATGTCTAACTTAAACAATACTGATCAAACCAATTATTCAAGTACATAGAAATATAGAATACACTATACGACTCCATATTTCGATAATCAATGTTAAAAAGGTGGGCAAGTGGATATGTTTATCTGCTGTATAGTAGGTTACAAGCGGGTCACTGTATAATGGATGGTATTACATTTGAATTCAATGATAAACTATCATTGTATAAGAAAATCGATTCTGAGCGGAGACTGAATCTGGGTATAAGATATGTATTATTTACTTATATCTATGGTATTAAAAAAAAAATTGACCTATAATAAATTCCAGATTAATCATTATATCACAATATCCATTAGGTACCTATAACGCGTAATACATCAACAATAAACCCTGATACTATCATAGATATTATATAATAGTATACTTTAGAAGTTTCAAATACCCACGAATAATATTATACCATCAAAACAAAATAACTAAAATAGTTATTCTAGGTTTTTTAATATGTAATTTCGTCCAAATTTGAACTTAAAATGAGTATGAAAATCAAATGTGCTTATGTATTTTTTTGATTTTTTGGTAGCAGAATTAACTATTTACGTGGAATCTTGTTCTAAATTTTCAATCCTTAGACATAAAAGTTGAAAATTTTATATATTTTTAACTACAAAATAATTATTCAATTATAAATTTGATAAATTTTGTCAAAATTTGAACTTCAAATGCTTATAAAAAAAATTGTGATTATGCAATTTTAATATTTTTCAACTGCTATTGTAACAATATATCAGGAGCCTTGCATTAAATTTTCAAGTATTTTTCCTCAACAAATAATTTTTATTGACATTCATAGAAAAAAAAAACTAATAATATTGGAGACTGAAAATGTCCCTAAATAGTTCAAAACAAATCAAAATATTTTGAAAATTTTGAAAATTTTATCATGTATAGAAAATGAAAATATAAACAACCAGTGAAAATTCATGTATCTACGGTCATTTGTTTTAAAGTTACACAAAAACCAAAATCAATTTTCTCGAAAACAAATTTTGTGTAAAAATTCTCGTTTTTCCTTAATTTTTCTTTTGTTTTTCACGGCGCTTTTGAAAACTATTGGAAATTTCAAATTTTGACCTCCCAAATGCACCAACTAGATTCACTTTCCTATCAGAAAAGGTACTGTTGAAGAAAATCGAAGTTTTTTACTGTCCTAAAAGGTGATGACAGACACAAAAAAAAATTAAAGAAATTAAAAAACACACATCATTGTAAAATCAATACATTCATCGTTCCACTCAGAATCTAAAAAGTATATTTTTGTTATCTTCACTAAGTTCTTCACCATTTAACGTTATTAAATTATAAA
>NC_042494.1:143039013-143040033 GCF_005508785.2 Acyrthosiphon pisum
GATCTTTTTGGGCTTTTTTAAGTTTATGTTTCATATGTGTTACTTTTGATAGTCTAGAAGCTTATAAATTCAACGATTTTATCGAACTTCAGTTTAATTTACTACCGCTTTTAGTAGTTTTTATAGTTAGGTATAGTTTTTATATATTATTTCATTTTTTGCGAAGAATTGACATGTGTGTGCGCGTGTGGGAGTTTCATTCGGCGGCGGTTGCCTGACGCGGAATTACTGCGATTCTCGATTACCTAACTAAATAAATTTAGGGTTCAGGACTTGACTTATTGCACTAAAAATTGTCGAAATATGCAGTCAAAATTCTCAAAATATGCTTAAATATATCTATATGTACTATTTAGCAACATAATTTTGATTATATTATAATCATCGTTCCACTCAGAATCTAAAAACTAATAATAATATGTTATAAATTATAATAGGTACTATAATAAATCTTATATTATTTAGTATGCACAATGGCATTTAAAATATAATTACGTTGAATCAATTTATTTTCAAAATATTGCATTTATAGTAATATTATAAATGCAATATTATTAAAATATAATATACCATAATATTATTATGTTATATTATGGTTATTACTTATTATAATAGTGTATTTTTATATCATGTACCAGCTACCTACTTACCTAATTACGCTAGTAATTTAAGGCGTGTATGTTGTTTTAAATAGACAATTGCTTAAAATGTATTAATATAAACATTTAGTAGTATTTTTTTAAGTTTATTTCATGGTGATATGTTTTTTGATGTTGTTATTAAAGTAATTTATATTTTTAGTTGTTTGGAACATGTTTACTAGAGGCAGTTAGGTATACATTGGCCACCCGTGGTACAAAGTGTACAAAGTGTGCTGCAAATAGGTACTACCCTAAAAAGAATGTATCAAAAATTCATAATATTTTAAGCATAATAATATTATTTACTATATATGTATATAATCAGTTGGCTATCAGTAGCCGTAGTGTCAAGCATAGGCGCACATAGGGGGGTGCTTGG
>NC_042494.1:143040846-143041614 GCF_005508785.2 Acyrthosiphon pisum
GTACTATAACGCGTTATACATCAACAAAAAACCGTGGTACTATCATAGATATATAATAGTATACTTTAGAAGTTTCAAGTACCCACGAATAATATTATACAATCACAACAAAATAACTAAAATAGTTATCCTAGGTTTTTAATATGTAATTTCGTCCAAATTTGTACTTAAAATGACTATAAAAATAAACTGCGTAAATGTATTTTTTAGATTTTTTGGTAACAGAATTAATTACTTCGTGGAATCTTGTTTTAAATTTTCAATTCTTAGATACAAAAATTGAACATTTTATAAATTTTTAACTACAAAATAATTTTTCAAATTAAAATTTGATAAATTTTGTCAAAATTTGATCTTTAAATGCTTATAAAAAAAAATTGTGCCTATGTATTTTTAATATTTTTCAACTGATATTGTTACAATATATCAGGAGCTTTGTATTAAATTTATACACTTTTTGGCCCAACAGATAAAACTTTATTGATATTTATAGAAAAAAAAACTAAAAAAATTGAAAACTTACAATGTCCGTAAACAGCTCAAAAAGAGTCAAATTATTTTCAAAATTTTATCGTATATAGAAAATGCTAATATAAACATTTAGTGAAATTTTCAAGTTTTTACAGTCACTCGTTTTTTAATTACAACAAAATAAGAAAATCGTTACGTAAGAAATCGAGTGAATATCAAATGTTGTAAAAATATGAATTTCAAACGCCCAAAAAAATTTAATTTGAGTTTTCTTATATGACATTTTTTTTTTGGTAA
>NC_042494.1:143041664-143042380 GCF_005508785.2 Acyrthosiphon pisum
TAAGGAATCTTGTATTACATTTTAAAATCTTAGATTTAAAAAGAAAAATTTTTATGAATTTATAACTCGAAATAATTTGCAAATTTCGTGATTTTTCCATATTTTGTCATTTTTTGAACTTTAAATGCTTAAAAAAAAAACTGTGACTAACGATTTTTAATATTTTTCATCTGCCTTTGAAATAATATACTAGGAGCCGTCTATTAAATTTTCAAGCTTTTTTATCCAACAAATAAAATTTTATTGATATTTTTAGAAAAAAAACTAAAAAAAAATGGAAAATAAAAATGTCCGTAAAGAGCTCAAAATACATCAAAATATTTTGAAAATGTTATGGTGTATAGAAGATGCTAAGATAAACATTCAGTTAAAATTTCATGTATCTACGGTAATTTTTTTTAAAGTTACACCAAAAACCAAATTCAATTTTGTGAAAAATCGATTTTGCGTAAAAATTCCCGTTTTTCCTTAATTTTTCTTTTGTTTTTACCGGCGCTTTTGAAAACCACTGGGAAATTTAAATGTTGACCTCCCCAATGCACCAACGATATTCACTTTCTGATCGAACAAGATACTGAAGTTGAAAATCGTAGCATTATTTCGACTACTTATCGTGTACACACACAAAAAAAATAAAAAAAAAATTAAAAAATAAAAAAACACACATCATTGTAAAATCAATACATTCATCGTTCCACTCAAAATGTAAAATAAAA
>NC_042494.1:143042430-143046088 GCF_005508785.2 Acyrthosiphon pisum
GAATCCAAGCAGGGGCCTACATATTGTTATATAAGGACCTATGTATTATATTATTATATATAGCTGTATAGATATTCTATTCCAAACATCATATTATAAAGCTATAATGTCAACTAGGTATGTAATACCTCCATCGTATAATAATAGTACCTACGTATGGACTATAGCATTATATTGTATGTGAGTAAGACTGTAATTTTTTTATAATATATTACGTTATGACTTCTGTTGTTGTATTCGAAAGTTCGTTCATATTATTATGACGAAAGAATAAATATTTATATTTCACGGTTATTACCGACCAATCGCATACGGGCAAACGATCTCGTAAAAGGTTAAATACTTGCAAAAAGGAAAAAGTACGAAATATGATTTATTCAGTAATTTTTTATAATAATTACTCCATTTAAACATCACAGTAAAAACATATTGTTTTTAGCATGACATTTAATAAAACTATTTACGGTCATAATGTTTTAATTAATCGCTTACACTCGCGGGCTAGTGTACAAAAACAGTTAATTAGAGCTACTCATCTGTATTATAGTCTTATCATTGACAAAACATTTAACAATAATTAATTATATTCTACTTATACAGCAGCAGTTAGATAAATATAAATAGTGAGATGTATTTGAGTTTGAGATAAGCTAGTGTAAATAAGAACAATAATTTCGGGAAATTTCATTACATATACCAGTCTACATATTATAATAATACGCATAGGCGCAAATAGTGTTTGAGATTTGGAGGAGGGGCTAAAGCCCCGTTTTTATAAAATTGAATAAGCTTAAAACACAATTTAGGAAATGTTTGGGGGCTATGGACAGTTGGGGGGAGGGGTTTAGCCGCTAAAGGCTAAAGCCCTCTTAATATTGGCGTCTATGACTATAAGTAGTATGTGTTTCACAACACAAATTTTATTTCAGCATATATTTTCCTACAATATTTTAGTATATCCACTATCAGTATGTCTTCAATAATTTAAATACGTCGTTATTGTTTTAACACTGTTGTCGAAAAATACGTCGGTTCACATGTTGAATTCCTGATCATTATACATTCGAAAGCATCAGACCATCGTATCGTAATTTTCTGTGCTTCATATTATCAAAAGACTTATTTCTAGGATCAAAACAGTATAATATTCATTATTCACAAGATCCATGTATTCAAAACACGTGATTCGTTTTAGACTATCGTAATATATTTATCGCTTTCGACCTATCTCTAACCCCCACAGTGCAATGTGCACGTTATTTTTCTGGTTTTTTTCCCTATCTAAACGGAACCTATAGTACGGCACGCTACACACACACACACATGCACACACGCTAAGACGACCTTTTCCCAGTGAAACGACGGCGATGGATCGACCTCAGTCGCACAGCACCGACCGATTATCGATATGTACACCATATGTATACCATAACGGCCCTATGGTCTATAGTCTATACAATATAATATTATAATAACCTATAGATATGTATATAGGTACGCAAAGT
Source organism: Acyrthosiphon pisum (assembly GCF_005508785.2). Classification (NCBI taxonomy): domain Eukaryota; kingdom Metazoa; phylum Arthropoda; class Insecta; order Hemiptera; family Aphididae; genus Acyrthosiphon; species Acyrthosiphon pisum. The sequence continues at coordinate 143,043,936 of NC_042494.1, forward strand.
ATAAAGTGTTTATTATTATCCCGACGAACTCGGTACCCGCGACGAAGAGAACACCGTCTACGATTTTCAATGATCAGTTTTTTTTGTTTTAAATTTTTCGGCCGATGGTTTTCCTCCCGTCGAAAATTGAATTTCCTACGTCGCTTATTGCATTATACACGCGCGTTTAAGTACAGCGTCATAGTCGTCACCGGCATAGTCACTAGTCATATCACTAAATACATTTTTTTTTTAGTCATATCTATTATTATTATATATAATAATATAGACCCGCAGTTAGGATCCGTTATTAATTGATTTTTCCTATAGGATCTCGCGCCCGAGGAAACCGCTCATTTTCTACTTAATCACGCACGGACTGCGCCTGTCGCGCCATCGATCAAATCGTTTACCATGAACACGGAATGCACGGACATTAACGCGTTTCACGGCTGCTTAGTCGGACTTTTTTCTGCTCACCTCTCTCTCTCTCATACACACACACACACACACACACACACACACATACCCTGGTCAACCCACTCCGGTCGTTATATACTATGTATATATATTATTGTGCTGTTCAGGTGATGACCCCGTCGTCGGCCGCACGTCTCTCCGCACCAAAGATAATGCGCTTTAAATACGCCACTTTTCTCGTACCGCCGAGCTCCAACCCACCCACCACCGCCACCGAATACATTTATTATTGTTACTATTATTATAATATTACGTATACGTATAACCTTATCGAGACAGTGACTTATTGCGACGGAGACGATGTCCTCTCGTCTCTCGAAAACATAATATTATTATAAAACAGGCAGGTAGGTACATACCTCTGTATATTTGACTCCGGGGCGGTTTTTACTTTGATGGGTGTTTTTTTGTTGTTTATGCCATCATGTTTAAAAGCAGAAAAATTGCTTCAATCTTCAAAATTGAGATTGGTAGAACATTTTACGTAGTTTGTATACTTACTTTGAAGGGATCAAAAATAAGGAATTCACACAGTATAGATACCTATACGCTTGTAATCTTAATAATATGGAAAATAATACTAAAAACAGTGGTAAAACTGGATTATATATGTGACACTTATTTTAGAAAAAATCTATTTTTTTTTTTTTGATCTACAATAGTAGAATGGTAATTTTTCAATATTAACACAATAATTGTTGTTTATCATTGGTAAAACAAAATTAAATTTAATACGAAGTTTCACATACCTTTTTATTGCAGTCATATTATAAACAAAATTAAAAACAAATATAATATTATGTACAATTTAAAAAGCGTTTGAAGTTAAAATTTAAATAAATTTTATATCTGAGATTTAAACGAAAAATAACAAATTTTCCTCAATTTGTTTTAGTTCTTATGTTACAACTCGATAAATATTAAGACTTGACATCAAGTAAATTATTATTTTCCATACACAATACGATTTCAAAATATTTCGGCGAATTTAAGCTATTCAATATAAAAAAGAAAACTTAAACTACCATTGAAATATAATGTAGATAGGTCCCATCATCATGTATATCTACATATTAGATATATCCATTCGCTCAGAATCATTTATATGGTATACAATAGTTTACCAATTAATTCAAATTTAGCACTTCCATTACTTACATATTTTACTCAATTATGAGGATTACACGAATCCTACTATATACTATTTGGCAGATACGAGCTCCCTGGTTTTTTTTATACATACCTGAAAATTTATCATACTATATTTTACACAACTACCTACAAGTAAGGTATCTACATTTTATTACTAATTCATTACAATAATATTTTTTTATTAAAATGAAAATTATAAATTGATTTAAATAAGTTTTTCCCTAGTCTGATATTAAAGGTAAAAATAGTCAAACATAAATAATATATAAGTTGATAAATCAAGTTACTACAAATATGAAATAAATGTAAGTATATATATTTATACGAGTACACTGTAGTGATAAGCAAAAATATAAAAATATTGGTTGATTAGGTACCTACGAAAAATAGTCTTACTTTTAATTATTTTAAAGTATTATGGACCACTTCTTAAGGTTTAAACTTTCAAGTTGTAAGACTCAAACTCTGTATTATACCGTGGTCTTTAATTTATAATCTGCAATGTCGATGTGATAAAAGCGTTAGTAAGTATTCAATTTTAA
>NC_042494.1:143046188-143047754 GCF_005508785.2 Acyrthosiphon pisum
TTACAGGAGATGGTGACAGGATGGGATGATGGTAGTAGCGCCAAAATGATCAACAATGTGTGGTTGATGTATTATTTATTTAAAATTGTAAAATATGATACACAAGTTGAATTTAAACACTATTAGATTATTCAAATTGACGAAGAATAACCCGTGTCTTAGAAAATAAGCGATTGCTCGAATATTCTCTAAGTCCCGTAATACGTCGTCAACGAAAATAATCTAAGTCGTAATACAAAAATATGATAATTAAGAATGAAGAAGTACAGGGATGTGTACGTACGGTTTGTGAAATCACGTCTGAATACTAGCTACTCCCAGGGCTCCTATATAGTCCTATCCCCTCTCTTACCAGATCCCTGGCGGACTACGTTGTTGGTGTTCACAGTCCAGGGGGCCTTCTACGAGATGTGCCTTTGGTCGGTGCGGGGTGTCGTAAAATGACCAAGTATACCCGCAGCCGTCTTGTCATAGTGCCAATATCTGATTCGTAGAATCTATTGCGCTCCGAGGAGGTCTCACAGATATCTTACCGGTTCGGGTTTGTCATCTGGCCGTTGGCAGACGCTGAGACTGTTGCTAACGTTTATAGTATTGCTCCCCCAAGGTTTTATGTACAGCAGTGACATCATCTAGCTATTTACGTGTTACCACAGGACATCGATGCTGTGTATTATGACTATGTGTAGGGGCGGAGTAGAGGGGTCCGTACGTAGCACCCCCTATTATAGTTCTGTGTAAAATTTACCTTTCTAAAAATTCAACTTACGGGTACTACAGTAAAAAATAACTTATTAACTATACAAATACTGCTTTATTAATAAATCATTGAATGTACAATACGCTGGCGAGCACCCTTTCAATTAAAAACTATTTATATATTTATTTTTTTGATACGTTGTGTCACTCAATATTTTTCAAAACTGACTTTCCACTATAAGTACCTACTCAGTACCCACCCACCACCCCTTTTAGTTGTGAGACAATTGTCTCACAAAAACCCTCTCGTGCCGCCACTGCTCACATATATGAGAACTAATCTAAGTTAGGAAGTGGTTCACCAACGCCGAGCCTATAAAGAATAAACAAAATACCTAACATAAACAACTATGCTAATATTATAATAGACTTTGTACTCCGCTCGGCACTTCTAATGCTTGGTGAATCATCCTTTGAATATTATTATATTATGCCCTGCAAGAAGGCCGAATAGTGTTTGACTAATGCACGCGTTTTAAACGGATTATATGCGTCGACTTTATTCAGACGAATCGCAGACGTACGTGACGCTTTATGCGTACGTCGTGTATTTCTCTCAACTCTCAAGTAAAAAATGTATGATATCTATCTATCTTCTTCTATATAAATAAAAATGAATGTCGCTTTTTTCCGAACTCAAAATCTTGAAAACTACTCGTCCGAATTACTTGAAATTCAACACAGATGTTTAGCCGGATTAGGGGAAGGTCAGTAGCTATATGAGAATCGCAAAATATAACTCAAAGTCACAGGAAATAAAGATACAAGATTGGTACAAGTGGTGCGCTCTAACGGATTAATATTCAA
>NC_042494.1:143047854-143169407 GCF_005508785.2 Acyrthosiphon pisum
TGTTGAGCTCTTAATAGTACCAATACTAGATCAAATATCAAACTATCCTCAAATTTGTAAATCGAATAATTTTGTCTACTACTTGAAGCATGTGACCGCATGAAAGTTAAATTTTCAAGTATACTTTCGGTATACCAAGGTATTCAGTTTGTTATTTATAAGATGTATAACGGTTGAAGTTACAAGTTAAAAATTTAAAATATACTAACCATAATAATATACAAACTCGACCCATTCCTCTGCTATTTAAATCATTATAATGTTTTCTATTCTTAATATTACATTTTTAATAGATTTTTTTTCTGAAAAATTACAAAACTTTGCAAAATTATATTACTATTTTGAATTCATAAAATTTTGAATCTTAATAGGCTTTATAAGGCTTGAAAATAAAATACAAAGTTAAGGTTCTCTCGTTATAATAAAAAAAATAAATAAATAAAAAAATAAATATACCTACATATCCACACATTTTTTTTATAAAAATTTGGAGTTCAAATGTAGACAAAATTGAATATCTACACAAAAATTAACGTTTTAAGTCATTTTCTTATAATTCAAAAAATATTAATAGTAAAGATTTTCCATGACTTATTTTTATAATATTTACCTATATATACAATACAATTTAAAAACTATTTAGAATAGTTTTGTGTTTTTGCAGTTTTATGCTGACTATGGGCGTTAGCTGACTATTCAACCTTTGTTGATACTTTTAGAAGAAATATATCAGAGGAAATTGTCAGAAAACCTTCTGGTTTAACTGAATTTTGTATAACAACGCGTTCTCATTCCATTCATATTTAATATCACTTCACAGCTACGGCTTACCTATTACAGTATTACTGGTGATATCGAGCTCCGAGCTCAGCGAAGGATGGTGATTGCTGGTAGTGACGTGGAGAAGGGGGTAATCGAAAGGCTGAACTTTGAATTTCTCAAGGGGTGGTGGGTGGGTTTAAAGGCCCATATAGCTGCTAATTTAGTATTAACTTAAAACTTTAGTATTTCAGTAATGACTGCGACACCTAGTTACAATTATATGACAGCGACTGCCTTTATTGGTGCTGCAAGGTATGTAAAAAATAAGATTAGCCTCTGAAAAATGTCAAGCTCACCTCACGAATGAATGCTGATTCTCGGACTCTTTATATATAATAATACATATTATTATGTATGTTTTCAAATGTGTTCACTTTCTAGATTTAACTCATATACATTTATCGCTATCGTATGTTTGAATAGTACCCTAGTGTTTTATATTCCTTTAAATAGATCGCGTGATCAAAATAATATTACAACATTGTTGCTTACACTTTTCTAACGTAGAGGGCTGCAGTAGTATAATATTATAATTGTACATGGCCATTGAATGAATAAAATATTGTACAGGTATTTAACGTATTATGGGAAGATCATTTTAAATCACATTTAACAATAATCATTATAGTCAAGTACATTGATTAACATTTTAATCTTATATTATAATTGATTGCATTGTACTTAAATCTTTACACATTTTAGCACATAGTCTATATAGGTACCTACGCATAAACTATAGATTGTTTCCTATGCTTACCTACTATTGAAATAAATTAAGCCGACATTTTGCCACCGTATTTGTAAGAGTTAGAGTATTGTTGAGGAATATTGATTATATAAATAAATACTTACATACATAATATGTGTGTATATTAATGTATAATATTTTTGTCGATTACAGACAATAGCGAAGAATGACCTGAATGTTCTGTGATAAATCCAAGGATTCTCACAAAAATGACGGATGATGACTTTACCTATTATACCGAGTTACCAATCTATATAGTTTATTGATTTATTGTCTATAATATTATAATACAATAATTTGATGACGAATATTCGTATTATCCACTATATAATCAAAATAATTAAGTGTAAATGTATAATTTATTGTCCTCGATGACAACTTCCAAAAGTATGGGTGAACAAATATTAGAGTAATTTTATTAATTGTTTTAATTATTGCAAAAATGAATATGTGTGCTTACTGCTTATTCATATATTTTTTGTTTATTAATTGTGTACAAATAAATTCGATAATTTCAGTAATTTCCTGGAGAATACAAATATATATGAACAATGTTAAAAATTCGTTAAGCTGATTAAAAAAGTCATATTGCACCAAGTAATAGTTAAGTGATAGTGCTCCCAAAAATTTTTGGAAAACCTCATTTCAATCCGAAGTCGCTCACTTTAAATATTTAGTGATGAGTCGTTTATAATGATTGAATAATATTATTATTATGTATACATAATAATTATCACATTTAGAGACTGGATCGTTCTGTTCAAAGTCAAATATTCTTTTTTGTAGTGTTTGTATTATACACTAGATAGCGACGAGTGTCCGATCAAAACGTTTACCTTGGGGATTCGAATGTACATACCTACTGTTATTCCTGCTAAATAGACCTATTTTAATTCTCAGTTTACACGTCGATATAAAACTAAACAATTGAGATTTTGAAAACCCATTTAAATTTTATGTCTTGTTTTCTTTAGATCCTTCCAACAACATTTAATGAAAATTGACTTTCATCTATCGAAATTTAATTTTTAAAAAGTAATAATTTACAAATATTCAACAGTTATATTATAAATAGATTAATGTTGTTCGTAGGATCCAAAGTAAACATCATATTATTAAGACGTTCAAATTTGTGTTCAATATAGAATTTACATCGATCGGTATAACTAGAGATGTAAGCTTGAACATTTTCAATTGAAAATTTTTCTTTTTATTGAAAATTTCTGAAAATTTTCAAATATCTTTGAAAACTTGAAAATTTTGAAAATTTATTTATTGTTGTACTTTTCTTAAATTAATTAATTTTAATTTTAAATAAAGGTTTAAAATACTTTATAAAACTACTGTTTCATTTTTATTTACATTGTAACAAGTATAACGTCAGAATCAAACAAAACACTTATAATAAAAAAAAATATAATTCGGGTAAAATTGAGGAAGTGACTCAAACAATAAATTACCTCTGTTAAAAATTGAAAAATCAATAATTGTAACAAAACGATTATACACTCATAATTTATACTGAAGTAAAAATACAACTTTTTAGTAAAAGGTAAAAATGCACATTTATTACTGAGTTAAATATTATATATACTTAATGATTTCTATTTTGAATTTACTATATTATGTTCATTAGAATAATACCAAGATTATATTAAAATAGGTAAATGGTAATAAAAGTACATATTTTAAAATATAAATATACTACAACTACTCGTATATAATATTAAAAGATTTATTTGATAAGAAATTAATATGATAAGTTATACAATTTTCAAGATTTTGACCAAAAAAAATTTTTATGAAAAATTACATCACTAGGTATGACGTAATAAAAACTGAGGCTTTAATCACTAGGTATTACCTATTTATTTATATTATTATATAATAATATAATATTTGCCAAAATATTGCCTATACAGAACTCCTTACGAACGGTGCACTTTTAATCGTCGATGTAATTATTATGTAGCCATAAAGAAATGTTGTACAGTGTTCATATTTTATTTTATGATTACTTATGAGATTTAGTATACATTTTTTATATTGGAGTCTGTATGCACACGATTTACATCATCAAAAGAGTCATAATTTAAAAAAAAAATAATCGAAGATTTTGATTGAAATGAATGAATCAATATAATGTAATTTAGATTTCACATTACATTTTTTAAATCCTGTTTTGGCAATAAAAGTAAATATATATAGGTACATATAGAAAAATAACTGAGTATTACTATGAGGTGAACCAACACAAACGTATTTTTTCTCATTAAGACGCACAAACCCTCAATCGCATGATATCCCACAGTATCATTTTCATTTAATAGAAAAAAACAATCCTAAGAGCTCTTTATTTTTTTTTTGTTTATTACTCTAATTCACCGGTTCGATTTGGTCTGATCACGTAACATGGCGTTTATTACGTTTTCATTTAATTTTTTTAAATTTTGGTCGTTCACCGTGAGCCGCCACAAACATCACACCCACACGCCCCGTTTTAATTTAAATTGTACACACAAAAAACATCTAATGTTCAATGATTTTTTTTTAACCATGAGGTTTAAATATTTTTCGCTTACTTAAACCGGAATCAATCGTTTGCCTTGTCGTTATTTGTGCCGACACAAGTGGTGGTGTACTATACACACATTAGGTATAATAATATAATATAACCACGTCATTTATTATATAATATAATAATGCGCGTAGTGAATACGGTGGCAAGTCCCTTTTTGTTTGGTAGCTACTAAATTTTTTCTTTTTTGTCGCCCAACAATGTTTTCCAACATCATGTGGTTTTTGAGTAACCGAATTTCGGGAAGTGAAGACAAAATGAAGATCGGGATAATGATGTCACATTCTTGGGATCGAATTGAATACCAAATATTTTCTAACACCGATTTGTATAGATGTTGCGCAACCGAACAATGCAAACAAGCAAATAACATCCCTCGAATACTCAGTTTTTTAGTTGTATAGAATAAGTCGGATGTTTTTGTTGTCTCAAGTATCTAAAAAATGAACTAAACATAAATCACTCGTATTTTTTTTAATGATGTACCACGTAAATGCATTCGGCATAACGAACATTCGATTATATATAGGTGAAAAAAAATCAGTTGGAAATCGTAAACTTACACTATACAATTTTGTATTTCAATACTTATGTAGTATGTATATTTCAAGACATAACAATATTTTTTAACTGCTGTACATTTTAATTAAATTTTACAAGACAATCAATCATTATAATATATAAAAACTGCCTTATCCGTGTTATACTAGCTTGAAAATGCACCTATTTAAATTATTATTAAAAATAGAAATCTAAAGTCAAACTGGTCAATTTTTACAGTTTATAATGCCTATATTTTACTAGACACACAATTTCTTTTTAACAGATTATTATGTTGTGTAATTTTTTAATACATCGCATTTGAAATTGAATGATATACCTATCTACGATATATGTGTACAATGTATTTTAGTATACTTTGGCATTGTTAGGTACCTATATGATTTTCCTCCATGACAATGTTTATACATACTATTTCTGTTACAAAGCATATTATAATTTATATTATACAAATTAAAAACTTCATAATAATATATTTTATTATAATAACATGGTATAACCAATGTGGTCACAGGTGTGCTAGACATTTTTTTCAGGAGGAGGTGTGTTAAATATTTTTAAACTAGTACGAATTTCAAGTGCACTTATTTCACTAGTAATAGTACTTTTTTTCTAAATTAGATAACATTTTTCAAGGGAGGAGGGTTAACGACCCAAATCTCCCCTAAGCACGCCCACGAGTGTGGTAATTATATACTATATAATACTATATAGTATATAGGTATCTAGTATAAATACAAGATATTATGAAAAACATTTTCGAACTTTATTTCATATGAATATGATGGATATTGAATTCAGCTGCAGGAGAAGTATTAGTTAATATTTAATTTAAATACCTATTAATAAAATTAGTTGCAGATTATTCATCACAAATTGAATATTCTGCAGCCATATTTCAAATAGAAAACCAAATGTATTAATATTGTCTTATGGTTGTATGTTTTAGGATTATGAGCGGGGCGTTAAATGTATTGACTTTAATCATGACACAATATTGTGTGTTTTTTTTCTCTGTCTGTCTTCAATTTTATGAGCAGTAAACATACTTTGATATTTAACTTTTTTGGTAGAAAACTGGATCTAGTTGCACTTCGGGGGGGAGGCAAAAGTAAAAAATTCACAGTAACTTTTAATTTACCAACAGGATAAATAAAAACAATAAAAGGTTGGCAAGTGGGTATCGTTCTGCTATACAGTACGTGTCAAGTAGATCACTGCAATAGATGTGTTAAATTTGAACTCAATGATTCAGTAATTTTGAGCGAAAACGGTCCGACAGCATTTATTACTAAGTATATTTTATGATATTATTGCTAGGTACCTATTAAAGCGATATATTTTACTTACAGTAGATTGGCGCGGCGCGTTGGCTACTAGTAGCCGCGGAATGCGACTGAGAGTAAGTGACGCCCGCTGCTACTAGCTCCTGGATGGATGACCACCCGAGTTCGTTATAGTAAAAACCTTGCCACACATACACGTGTTTGCTTACCTACTATTCCCCTTGTATTACATTTTAGAACTTAAGCTATAAAAACTGGACATTTTATACATTTTTAACTGCAAAATGATTTTACAAATGTTCGTGGTTTTGACAAATTTGTCAAAATTTTAACTTCAAATGCTTATAATTAATAAAATGTGCCTATAATATATCTTTAATATTTTTCAACTTCCATTATAACAATATCATAACTATAATAATGCAGTGTGTTTGAAAATAATTAACTCAACCTATAGTAAGTGTACAACAAATAAACAAATTATTTTAACAGTATAACGCAGCAATATATATCATATAATTTACGATTTACCTAGTAATATTATACAGGATGTACAGGAAGACCTGTCATATAAAATAACTGTTGTTCTAGTCAATATTTTTTAATATATATTTTTTTTTACCTATATCCAACTTTTAATTTTATTTCATTGATTTTGGTATTAAAGTAACTAAAACCGCCTGTTTTATTTAAAATACTTCATAACTAATATTTTATTTTGGATAGTTATTATAAAAAAAGGAATATTTGTTCTAGTTTTAAAGCTACGCAAGCAACAAAACTTCTTTAGTAATTTTCCAAAAATGAGGAAAATGGACATGGAACATATTGTGTGATCTTGGGTATCGATATTATTTACTGACACTTACATTAAACGTAAAATGAAACATTTTTTATTTTTATTGTTCAATACCGAAATTCAATTTTTTTGAAAAATCCATAATAGTCAATTTGTAAATCTTTTTTTAGAAAATGTTTATTTTAAAAACATCTATTTAGGTCATGTAGTCATTTTTAGAATTTTTTTCAAAATCTTATTATTATGTTGAAGTAAAATTTATCCAGTCATTTAACATTTTAAATTAAAAAAAATAAACTTAACTAAAAATATTTTATGAGAATTTTTAAATAGGTACTTATTAAAATTGATAGATTTTTTTTTAAAAGTTACAACATGTTTCAAATTATCGAGCCTTCAAAAAAAAAACTGATGTTTAAAAAAAATCATAAAAATTAAACCACTTGGCTTAAATACATTTTTTTATAATTAAATGTTTTCTAAAATCCAGACTAACAAATTAGCTATTGATACATCAAAAAAAACCTTTTCTTCTCACTTTTTTTACTTTTAACTGTTATAACTTTATAAGCTAAACCTACAAATATTATAACACGCGTAATTTAAATTTTGCCTAATAACGTGTTAGAACTTAAAAAATTAAATTACACATAATTTAAACTTTTTGTATTAACGTAATTTTTAACTTAATAAACAACAAGTTACTTTCAATAAAATCCGAGTTTTTATTTTTTTTATTCTTGGTACAGCATCAACAACTAAGCTATACATATGAATGGGTACATTGAATTTCCTTAGATTGAGTTATAAATGTTAATATATTTAAGAAATAAAATAATTTATTTTTTTAACTTTCTTCAATTGGGCTCAGAACTTTGAAAAAATTGTCTGGAATCCTTAGGCTACTTCTGAAGTTGTATTTATTTATATACTATTTAATCATAAATTTTAAACATAAATCATTCCATTTTAATTGGGAAAGTAAAATTGTAATCCTTATATTGACTTCTTGTAATAGCCATAATTGTTTAGTAAAAAAATTTTTAAAAAAAAATCTGTCTACTCTCCAAAAAGAAGTTTGACGCTATAACGTATGCTTTCAGTTATATAGTTTACTGTTTGCTGCAAGTACTGTAAATAAAATATGATCCACTTTATTTTTTACCTCGGTTAGGTGATTTATTCGTGTAGTACCTCAATGATAATTTATTACTTAAATGTTCAACCAATGAAAATGTAACTCCTTATTAGGAACAGTTTTATATAAATTTTGATTTTGGGTAAATTATTTAACTATAGGTATTTTATTTTTCACTATTTAACATATTTTATCAATCACAACAAATTATAGCATACTAAATAAAAACTATAAATAGGTATGTTTATTTGACAGGTTTCATAAGATAATATAATCTTTTTTTTTTTCTAATATATTTCTTCTTTCGATAACTCTGGGTTATGTTCATAATAATTATACACAACAGTATATTATGTACAATTCACTACAATGCTATACGTCTATTATACACAATATATTAACACAAAATCATATCTATATTTCGATTGTATTGGAATATGTCATCTCTATTAAATTTTTCTATAAATTCAATTATAATAACAATAATTATGTCTTATGGTGATATTATATTAGGATACACATGCATTTAAAATATTGTATGTACGATGATAAAATACGAATAAAGGTACCCACACTGTAGACTTTTTGGGTAATGGTTTAGATATTCTAATAATTATTGTTAATAATTCTTTAACAAAAAAAAAATACAATAAAGAACAAATATTGTTTTATTTTAAAGACATAATAATTATTTAATTACCAAATTCAAATTGTTATAAACTTTTTTTTTTAGGATATTATCGTGGTTTTTTGTTGGTGTATGTATTATGTACCTAAATTTTGTTTAGAATAATAGTTTTAGATTTATATAATTTGTATCCTTGAAAATTATATATTCCACCCTTCCCAAATAACTTGTTGTGAAACTATAATATAATAGCATATTTGACAACGTTGTAAATTGAGCTCTATACACTTTTCATATGCTAATATATATTTGAATATCACTCATATATTACTATGCTATGTTTCTAGGTTATGGTAAGCTATTGTGAATTCTTTACGTAAATCTAATAAGTACATGAGATAAATACTAACAATGCCATATCATGTTTATACCTATGTTTAACTCAAAAGGCTCATTATACACTATCGTCAATATGAGAATAATATAATATGATATAGAAAAATTAAAAACAAAAATTATACCTACACAGTACACATACAATAATCATAAACGTATTTTAAAATAAACTGTACGATTTATTTTCTCGAGAAATGATATAGAAGTACCTAATCAATTCAAATATTCTTACATTTAAAAACTTATTATTATATATACTAATATACTTATTATAATATAATAATGCATACTTTAACACGTGGACCGAACTATAGAACAATAATATTTTATGGTACGCGAAAACTTACCTGATTTCTCAAAAAATCGGGTAAGATATTTTTTTTTTAAATAAAATGTTTTTGTTTGTACGAGGTTGAGTTTTAGGTCTCTTTATCGATCAAACTCTAGTGTTACCATCGAGATCATTCATAAACCAACGTGAAGTGCGACTGCGTTGCACACGTCTTGTACCTGTAGTTGTGTCTGCTAACAATGCGTATTCCTAATCTGATATATAAGTCACTTAATATTATTATCATTATTATTATACCGTCATTGTGTCACCTACAGGAGCAGACTTCCGATGTGCCGGAAGAATAGACGTGTGTCTGTCGTCCGCCTCAGCTCCTTGTGGGGTCCGCTCACGTTTTTCTCCTCGGCGGGGCACCCGACCCGAGTGCGCGACACGTTCTTCGCTCGCCTTCCACGACCGTTTTCCACGCACATTACGCATTAACGTCCGTTTTCCGCGCTGCGCCGTCCGCACAGGATAATCGGATCTCGTCGCCACTGAAATACCGGCGGCCGCCACAGTGTCGTCGCGGTCCAATAGTCTCCCGAGAAGACTCTACGTATATAATATATTATACGTTTGTAATCAAATATTATCGGTACCTGCTATGGTAGAAATTACTCGTATCCGATATAAAACTGTGCAAGTCGTATCGTCGTATTCCATTGTGGTGGACGTACGACAGACCGGCGGGGCTACTGTATATACTGTATATACTGTATATACTGCTATGGCTAACGACGAGACACGATAATAGAATCTATACGAGCTATAATATAATAACTATGCCGGAAGTACCGTGTTATAATTGAATGTGCCGCGAGAGAGTGCCTTGTGTCAACAATAATAATAATAATAATAATAATAACATAATGATATTATTATTATTGTGTGTTTACATACTATTTTGTCGGGACAAACAAGAAACACTTCTTGAATATCTATAGCTCTCTTGAGTGCGCACCTACACCTATATGGTGAGTTATTTCTTTATAATATATTCGACTCACCTCAGATTTAACTGTTTAGGCACATAATATAGTATAGAGTCTATTACCTACCTGGACCGTTATAAAGTAAATTCTATTAAATACAATCGAATTTTGGCCGGAAACGAGCAATCACGATTCCTATACATTTTAGAAATACGTTTACTTTTATGTTTTTAATGTTATTTTGGAGTAACGATACATTTAAAAGTCTACACTCAATTATAGGTACAATATTATGTGCCTGAAAAAAATTCCTTGTCATTCGCCAATATTGTGCGACAGGACTATTCGACATTTGTTGTATATTATATATTATTATACACGATTGCATACATATATATTATGTACTTATGTGTAGTATACATTGTATACATTATTTCAATCCAAATAATGTTATGGTTAGGTATGTATATTACTAAAAAAAGAACATTAAACACGTCCAATGTGAAATTTGAGGTAGTATAGTGTGAAATGTAAATTATATATAGGTAGGTGGTTTAAACGGTTTAATACTAATAAGTATAAAATCTTATACTATTATCTTACTGTCCAACTGTCCTATTATATTAACTTCTTACTTACAATATTTGTATATAATATATTAAAGTACAATATCTGAATAAAATTAGATATTAACTTTAAAATATAGAAAAATTATCTTTTTGAAGAGCCAATAGTAATCAAATCATAATATTTCAAGTTTATATAAATTATATATAAGTACCTACTTTACAAATTACCACTCTACCAATGAAGTGGATCCTGCCTTAATCTAAAATCGTAAACTAAGTCGTATGGTTTCAGAAGTTTAAGATGTCGAATGTCCTTGGAATTATCTAATAATTGACTGGCCAATGAATATTGACATGTTTATCTAGCCTTGTCAATTAGTGTTTGCGAGCAAACCTTTGGATTTCGTCTACTATTTCTATATTATTTATTTATTTACGGACAGTGAGACCAATAAAATTCACAGAAATATATATACCTATTTAACCTAAGTAGGTGTTACACTTACCAAAGTGCCTCATCTTATAAATTGGTTGGTTTCCGTCGTAGATAATTAGTATTGTGAGCAGATGAACAGTAAATACGAAGGGATTGTAGACAGCGCATTTCACGGTGAAATTTCTAGTTTGTAACTATTTGAGTATCTGTTTATTGTATCCAAAACGTTGCAACGCAAGGCCCTCCATAAACTATATGTGCGTAGTAAGAAATAACTTTAAAAAAAAGTAAATACAATAAATTAAAAACATAAAATATGTCGTTCAATATTATACACCTCAGTTCACTCTTAAAAATGCAAAAAAATGCAAAATAAAAGTTACATTTTTTAATTCCTTGATGTATGAAATTAACTTTTTGCTTGGAAACCAATGTTTTTGGACATTCAGAAAAAAATGCAATTTGTATTCAAATCCGTTCCCTAGTGATAACCATTTTGAGCAGAAAGCGTATCCTATAAAAGTTTCAAGTATCCTTGAAGAGAAATTAAGATCCTTTATAGTTCTTATCAATTGATTTTGAAATGTAATATAGAGGATAATACTAAAGAAATTCCGTTTAGAATTGATTTTCAAATGTGACGATTTATAATTGATTTTAATTGATGAAACACTTCTTGACCAGTGGCCCTGGTAAATTTTTTTCTTCGATTTTTGCTTTGAACGATAATATATTTTTTTAAATATATTATGTTGAAACTAAATAAAATTGTTAGATTATTATATTCTTAAGATGAATAATAAAATAAACAAATCCCAACACTATTGTTCTTGATTCACTTCCAGTATCCATACTCCATAAACAAGATTATTTTATTTGTTTCATTATTAAAGGGATGTTAGCGCACTGTTCGTTTTCTCTCTCTGGCCCACGCGCAACATAGGCAAAACGCATTTACGCAAAATCATTTTTTCTATGCGTTTAAGTAATTTTAGAGTAAAGTCACCTATTACAAAAATGATAGAGAATAATATTTTTGAGGGAATGACATATCGATTTTATATTTTATTATTATTTGACTTTGTATTGGACTTTCAAAATAAATAAAAAAAATGTTGTAAATTTAAATGATGTTTAAATTGTTTTGAGACAATTTTAGACAAATCGATATGTCTTCCCTCAAAAGTATTATTCTCTATCTTTTTTGTCACGGGTTACTTAACTCTAAGATTTCTTAAACACATAGAAAAAATGATTTTGCGTAAATGCATTTTGTCTATGTTGCGTGTGAGCCAGAGTGAGAAAACAAATAGTGCGCTGACAGCCTCTTAACGTAAATAGTTGAATTACGTTGACACTATTATAGACATCCTGCAGCAACAAACATAAAATATAAATACAATACGGAGTATATTCCTATACATTATATTAATAATTTATAATCACTACCTATACAATAAGTAACCAACTATTGAAAAAAATAAAAAAATAGTTTCTTGTCTTGTGATTTTGTAATTTTTTTGAGATATTATGTGCCCTATTAAATATTTCCTAAATACTGAATGCAGCCCATGCTAAGTTGTAGGAATGTCTTATGTTTGTGTATAGTTGTAGTATAATCAGAGCAATTAAAATAATAAAGTGAATCACAGTAATTATAAAATAATCGTTAACTATCCGTTGGACTAGACATAAAAATGTGTTATACATTGTTCTATGTGTCATACTTGTAAATAGATTAGGTAATATATATTATATTATATATATCGAATTTGAGATTAAATTAATAAATAATTATACACACGCGCACGCAGTCAATAAAATATGGATTACATTTAACGATTATAAAGTGTCTCAATACAAATCAATAAATATTAAACGATAATGAGATTATAAAATTATTAATTTTTTCACGTACTAATTATTAACTAACTACATACTGCGTATAACTATCAACATCTAATCACAATTTTAAAATTAAAATATAATTTCACAAATAAACGCATTAATCTTGATGTATGTCATAATAATATAAATGTTTCGACGGTTAAACGTTTTAATGTATAAGCAATACGAATGCGGATTGAGTAAAAATTATTGTTTAGCCAAAAATATAAAAATCTAAGTATATTGTATTTTATACGGATATGTATATTTGAATGAATTATATTGTTTAATATTCGTCTGGTTTTATAATAGTAGCAAGAACATAAATTTTCGGCCGTATAATTTTAAGTACAAAGCCAATTCGTTTCACCCTCGTATTATTATTAAATGACGACCACAAAATTCCCCTCGTTGGACTCTAATGGGCCTTTAAAAGGGTGTCTTCAGTAGTTGTTGGGTTAAGATCCCATTCTTGAAATTGACCCATTTTTTTTGACATTTATTCTGCTACACCGCGTGTTCATATCCTCTAAGTCCGACCATAATATTATATAGGTACGCTGACCAACGAACCAGTTAACGCCACCATGTGTATCAAAAACAAATTTACATTGATTTCACACGGTCGTATACAATACATAATAATATTAATATTATTAACAAAACACAAACATCAATATTGTTTTTTTACTTTCCATTTACGAACAAATTTTAGACATTAGAGTGTACCCAATGACATCAAATAACATAGGTATCTACTTAACTTATAAGCCACTGAGCCTACGTTTACGATACTTCCAAGGACCAAGATTCATAGACTCATAATACAGTAGTATTAATAACTAATATTCATAATATTATATTTCATACCGGTATAATATTTTGTATAGGTATAGTTTTATCATATAGTTGTATGGTTTTATTTATAAATTCAAATAATAACGTCATGTAAGAGAATATATTTTTTACTTCCAGATTAAAAAATGTTGAGTCATTTCAACAAATTTATCTATACATCGTTTATAAAAGAACATAACATTTTTAATGATAGTACATATGAAACCATTAATAATCATCGTGACAGATGTTCTCAAATCTTCCATATCCAATATCCACTGATATTATGGCCCAATTTATTACTATTACATCATAATATTGTATATTATCAATTGTTATTATGTTGTAATAAAATAAAAATAAATCGGATCTAGAACGATTATATTAAAAATAGAATATTGAACAATTAATATGTAATAAGACACATAGTATAATATGATAGTATGACACTATAAAGTCGTTGGTAAATATAAATTGGAATATAACAAACAAGTGGTTGTTAATAACATAAAACACAATTGATCAATTTTTATTTTATTATTATTTAATGTATTATTTTTACTTTCAAGCTAAAATTCGGACTTTTTGGCACACAGTATAATTAGGAGGTAATAGTAATTATATGGCATTAAACAGTTAGCACTATACGTCTTTACCTACTTGTATAATTGTTACCTAATAAATATTACTGATTATTATAAAGTTCTATGCATACCTATCTTTGATATAGCAGTACTGTTTCGCTATATTATACTCGTATACATTTAGAATAATTGTAAATTATTTATATGAATATTTTTCAGTATAGGTACCTTATAATTAATTTTGTATGTTTTATTTCTGTAGACATTATAACTGTTGATTGCACTGATGAACATTTAATGCTTAAACATATTTTTGTCACTGATGCCACATCATTTAAAATTGAATACTTACTAACGCTTTTAACACATCGACATTGCAGATTATAAATTAAAGACCACGGTATATACAGAGTTTGAGTCTTACAACTTGAAAGTTTAAACCTTAAGAAGTGGTCCGTAATACTTTAAAATAATTAAAAGTAAGACTATTTTTCGTAGGTACCTAATCAACCAATATTTTTATATTTTTGCTTATCACTACAGTGTACTCGTATAAATATATATACTTACATTTATTTCATATTTGTAGTAACTTGATTTATCAACTTATATGTTATTTATGTTTGACTATTTTTACCTTTAATATCAGACTATGGAAAAACTTATTTAAATCAATTTATAATTTTCATTTTAATAAAAAAATATTATCAGCATTCTAATGAATTAGTAATAAAATGTAGATACCTTACTTGTAGGTAGTTGTGTAAAATATAGTATGAAAAGTTTTCAGGTAGGTATAAAAAAAACCGGGGAGCTCGTATCTGCCAAATAGTATATAGTAGGATTCGTGTAATCCTCATAATTGAGTAAAATATGTAGGTAATGGATGTGCTAAATTTGAATTAATTGGTAAACTATTGTATACCATATAAATGATTCTGAGCGAATGGATATATCTAATATGTGGATATACATGATGATGGGACCTATCTACATTATATTTCAATGGTAGTTTAAGTTTTCTTTTTTATATTGAATAGCTTAAATTCGCCGAAATATTTTGAAATCGTATTGTGTATGGAAAATAATAATTTACTTGATGTCAAGTCTTAATATTTATCGAGTTGTAACATAAGAACTAAAACAAATTGAGGAAAATTTGTTATTTTTCGTTTAAATCTCAGATATAAAATTTATTTAAATTTTAACTTCAAACGCTTTTTAAATTGTACATAATATTATATTGGTTTTTAATTTTGTTTATAATATTACTGCAATAAAAAGGTATGTGGATACTTCGTATTAAATTTAATTTTGTTTTACCAATGATAAACAACAATTATTGTGTTAATATTGAAAAATTACCATTCTACTATTGTAGATCAAAAAAAAAAATAGATTTTTTCTAAAATAAGTGTCACATATATAATCCAGTTTTACCACTGTTTTTAGTATTATTTTTCATATTATTAAGATTACAAGCGTATAGGTATCTATACTGTGTGAATTCCTTATTTTTGATCCCTTCAAAGTAAGTTTACAAACTACGTAAAATGTTCTACCAATCTCAATTTTGAAGATTGAAGCAATTTTTCTGCTATTAAACATGATGGCATAAACAACAAAAAAACACCCATTAAAGTAAAAACCGCCCCGGAGTCAAATATACAGAGGTATGTACCTACCTGCCTGTTTTATAATAATATTATGTTTTCGAGAGACGAGAGGACATCGTCTCCGTCGCAATAAGTCACTGTCTCGATAAGGTTATACGTATACGTAATATTATAATAATAGTAACAATAATAAATGTATTCGGTGGCGGTGGTGGGTGGGTTGGAGCTCGGCGGTACGAGAAAAGTGGCGTATTTAAAGCGCATTATCTTTGGTGCGGAGAGACGTGCGGCCGACGACGGGGTCATCACCTGAACAGCACAATAATATATATACATAGTATATAACGACCGGAGTGGGTTGACCAGGGTATGTGTGTGTGTGTGTGTGTGTGTGTGTGTGTGTGTGTATGAGAGAGAGAGAGAGGTGAGCAGAAAAAAAGTCCGACTAAGCAGCCGTGAAACGCGTTAATGTCCGTGCATTCCGTGTTCATGGTAAACGATTTGATCGATGGCGCGACAGGCGCAGTCCGTGCGTGATTAAGTAGAAAATGAGCGGTTTCCTCGGGCGCGAGATCCTATAGGAAAAATCAATTAATAACGGATCCTAACTGCGGGTCTATATTATTATATATAATAATAATAGATATGACTAAAAAAAAAAATGTATTTAGTGATATGACTAGTGACTATGCCGGTGACGACTATGACGCTCTACTTAAACGCGCGTGTATAATGCAATAAGCGACGTAGGAAATTCAATTTTCGACGGGAGGAAAACCATCGGCCGAAAAATTTAAAACAAAAAAAACTGATCATTGAAAATCGTAGACGGTGTTCTCTTCGTCGCGGGTACCGAGTTCGTCGGGATAATAATAAACACTTTATACTTTGCGTACCTATATACATATCTATAGGTTATTATAATATTATATTGTATAGACTATAGACCATAGGGCCGTTATGGTATACATATGGTGTACATATCGATAATCGGTCGGTGCTGTGCGACTGAGGTCGATCCATCGCCGTCGTTTCACTGGGAAAAGGTCGTCTTAGCGTGTGTGCATGTGTGTGTGTGTGTAGCGTGCCGTACTATAGGTTCCGTTTAGATAGGGAAAAAAACCAGAAAAATAACGTGCACATTGCACTGTGGGGGTTAGAGATAGGTCGAAAGCGATAAATATATTACGATAGTCTAAAACGAATCACGTGTTTTGAATACATGGATCTTGTGAATAATGAATATTATACTGTTTTGATCCTAGAAATAAGTCTTTTGATAATATGAGGCACAGAAAATTACGATACGATGGTCTGATGCTTTCGAATGTATAATAATCAGGAATTCAACATGTGAACCGACGTATTTTTCGACAACGGTGTTAAAACAATAACGACGTATTTAAATTATTGAAAACATACTGATATAGTGGATATACTAAAATATTGTAGGAAAATATATGCTGAAATAAAATTTGTGTTGTGAAACACATACTACTTATAGTCATATAGACGCCAATATTAAGAGGGCTTTAGCCTTTAGCGGCTAAACCCCTCCCCCCAAATGTCCATAGCCCCCAAACATTTCCTAAATTGTGTTTTAAGCTTATTCAATTTTATAAAAACGGGGCTTTAGCCCCTTCCTCCAAATCTCAAACACTATTTGCGCCTATGCGTATTATTATAATATGTAGACTGGTATATGTAATGAAATTTCCCGAAATTATTGTTCTTATTTACACTAGCTTATCTCAAACTCAAATACATCTCACTATTTATATTTATCTAACTGCTGCTGTATAAGTAGAATATAATTAATTATTGTTAAATGTTTTGTCAATGATAAGACTATAATACAGATGAGTAGCTCTAATTAACTGTTTTTGTACACTAGCCCGCGAGTGTAAGCGATTAATTAAAACATTATGACCGTAAATAGTTTTATTAAACGTCATGCTAAAAACAATATGTTTTTACTGTGATGTTTAAATGGAGTAATTATTATAAAAAATTACTGAATAAATCATATTTCGTACTTTTTCCTTTTTGCAAGTATTTAACCTTTTACGAGATCGTTTGCCCGTATGCGATTGGTCGGTAATAACCGTGAAATATAAATATTTATTCTTTCGTCATAATAATATGAACGAACTTTCGAATACAACAACAGAAGTCATAACGTAATATATTATAAAAAAATTACAGTCTTACTCACATACAATATAATGCTATAGTCCATACGTAGGTACTATTATTATACGATGGAGGTATTACATACCTAGTTGACATTATAGCTTTATAATATGATGTTTGGAATAGAATATCTATACAGCTATATATAATAATATAATACATAGGTCCTTATATAACAATATGTAGGCCCCTGCTTGGATTCGAGAAAATTCATTTCTATATTTATTATGTTATAATATATTATATATACATATATTATATTTGTTTGATTGACATTTTAACATACCTAAATTAATATATCTCAACCACATTGTACTTTATATTTATATTTTATGTGAATTTAAATAACAATCTCAATGAGTAATTATTTTCAAATCTTCCAAATAATAAAACAATTATTATTATTAATATTTATTTATTCACGCCCAACCAGGTTATCGGTATATATTATCAGTGAAGAGGTACCTAATACAAAATATGTATAAGATTAACAGAATATATTATGATAAAACGTACAAAACAGCAATGGCATATTTTTATATAAAACTAGATAAAGAAATTAACGATCCAGTTGAGACACTGCAGAACTCGAGCAAAATTCATATTGAATGGAATTAACGTGGTATCGAATCATATTTTTGTGAATATGCTGTTCGTGGTCATAGGTGGTACAGTGAAAGTGACATGCAAGATATATTGATTTCTGATGAATCAAGCTGCAGATACACGGAAATTAATTCTGGAGAGTAAGACGCGAAATTAGGGGCATCCGATAATGCCATTTAGGACGATAATGTACTTTAAAGGGATCGGTGCAGGTGGATAGTTTTTAAGTAGTTAGAATTAGACAATTTTCTGTGTGTAAGAGAAATAGCGTTCCCGCACGCGCATGTACGAGTCACCGCTGTGGTGAACGGTAAATAATATATATAATTTTTGCTCATTTGTATGTACTTTGTCCCGATTGGCGATATCATTTTTCAGAACACTGATCTGAATTCGTTATAATGTCTATATTTGAGAGGAGTCGAACCACATTTTCAGATTTCTGATTTAAATTCCGAATAATGAAAGTTTGAAAATTCCGAAATTTCAAAATATTCAAACTAAGTTATTGGTAGGTGAAATCGGGAAAAGTGGACTGGCCGATCTCAAGTAGACATTATAACAAATTTCAAAGTTTTAAAAAGTATTATCGCATTATAAGTAGGTTGATCAGTATTATGGAATAAAGATTGATATGTTTTGGCTAAAATATCCGTCCGCCACTGATCCCCTTAAATAATTTAATATATAATGTGTGTGTATGCGGCCACAGTGTAACGATGCGTGTGGTGGGTGCGACTTATCTATACCATTATCAATTATTTGCGTATAAGAATTTTATCAGCTCAACTCGTGTGCCTGCAGTTACGTGTACGCAAAATGCGCTCTGAACAAAAAAACGACCTCCCTCACTAGCGGGATTTTTCCACCCGCGCCCCCTTCCCCCTCCCCGCACCGCGGGAATTTTTGCTGCCTCCTCCCCTCGCCAGCACCGAAGTTTTCCAATTAAAAGCCATTACTGCAGCGAAAAGTTAAAAGGCGCTCGCGCCTGTTTTTCAATCAGCCGAACAACTCGGCAAAAACCGATATGCTCTGCTATGCCGCGGGGCATTCACGCACACAAATAATAACCGACCGCGGAGACGACGCCGCAAGTATGGAACGGCGAGGTAAGCGCGGGGTAGACTCCATCCCCTTCACCCTTTCGCGTAGGGTATAAAAATAAGAGTGAAATAAAAAAAATACGAAAAAAAAATACGAACCATAGTGTGTAACGAAAGGATCTCAATATCCACTCTCTCTAAAAAGTGGGTTTCTTATTGAAATCAAACAGTCGATTGATAACGGCGCGGCGGCGGGGCTCGCATGATTAATGGTCGTTCCGCGGGCGGGGTGATGGCGGCGAGCTCGCCCGCCGAAAGTCTCGTGGCGATGCAAAAAAGGAAACACGAAAATAGGTTTTTCGCGATTCGAATAAAAACGCAAACGTCAGAATGACTTTAAGCCATCGCCTGCTCACCGCCGACAGTTTTAAATGCGAAACCGATTTCGGTGCGGATGAAATAAAAATATAATAATGTAAAAATATTATACGAGCTAGCGCGCGCGAAAATCACGTCAGACTTTCGATACAACATTTCTATACGCGTCGGCCATAAGCGGTGACCATAGTATTTTACGTAACATACATAATTGAATTATTGTATTATTATAATTATTAGTTATTTAATAATAATAATAATAATAATAATAACAGGGCAAAACGTTAAAGCGTTATACTGTGTACCTACACATAATATTTTGTTTAGCAATCAAATCCGTCGAAAGTCCAAAATACTTTCGGAACTATATAAGCAGTTCGCAATATACTATGCAGTACGCGCCCTCCACGTGCACTACAGCAACAGCGCGAAGGGGTGTCGAAGTCATATTATACCGACGCAATTTAAAGTTGTCAGTTACTGTCTATGCTCCCTGCTTCTTTCCCTCCGAAATCGTCGTTGTAGATGGTTAATTTTCGGATGGTCGGGGAAATGTTGACAAACGATTTTTCCGCCGCGGACGACAATTAATAACACTGCTTCAGCAGTCTGCGTGCACCGAAAAATTGGAAAATAGTTCCCGCGACGTCCGTCCGCGCGGGAGTTGGAAAAATAAAACAATTTAAGTGCTGAGACCCATTAATATTGTCATAAATACATCGATAATTCTCTTTTAACACTAATGCAGCGACGTGTTAATCGCATTATACGCACAGTATTATATACTTCATGTGGTACAAAATGACCTAATGCAAAATGTATTCACACATAAATGTGTGAATGAATACATTTATTGTTGAAATAGTGCGAAATCCAAATGCATTAATCGAATGGCTATATAATATTAATTATTTTTATGCACACCGGAAATTACTATAGGTAGGCTATGTATGAGTTTTGTCTCACTATTTGCACGTTACAATCGATGTCTTTGTGGAAAACGAATATTATACACTACTGCTAACTTAAACACTGGTAAATAATATACAGGTAACGGCGCAAACCGTAACGGAATCTATAATATATACTTACGTCAATAACGTCTGCTGCAGTAGGTGTGTGTATGGCTGTACGCATTTTATAATACATATTCTACGTCATAAGATATTTTAATATGTAGGTACCTAGTACCTACAGCATAGGTCTTTGGAAACTCGCGATATCGAAGTACAGAGATTGCGTTGTTACGCAATTACAATATGTGTTCATTTTTTCCGTCCTTTTTTTGAATAGGCTTTCGTTTATTTTTAGTCTCGTCTTAAAATTTGAATACCATGTGGCCGTGAACGCGGGTCGCCGCCTCGTTTAAATGAATAATTTACAGTGGCTATCGAATTATTCCGAAATAGAAAAATTGCACCATAATATATTCGGTCGACGGACCAAGGTCCGGATTATGCGTATCGCCAGCTATATACCTGTATTGTGCAGGTATATAAATGGTGTATAATATAATAGTGCGTCGTTCGAGTGTTAAAAAACCTGAACACGAGTCCAACCAGCGTGCATTTCCTTTGGACAGTATTATTAAAATATTATTTTTGCTGTATTATGTTAAAAAAAAAGTGTACTCACGACCACAGAACTATCTGTGTGCAGTGGTAGTAACCACGGGGCGGACGATTCGTCAAACGAGGGCCTCGAAGTCGATGAAGGGAGCTCATACCTAGAATGCTGTACTTCCCTAACAAATAAATATAGGAAGTAACAACATATTACTATATGTTATTAATCCAAATAAAAAAAATTTTTAGGAGTTATTTATTAATTTTTTTTTTTTATTGTGAGTCGTTGTTGGGCCCAAATGTGCATTTTCGCAAAAGCACAATGATCGCTACACACTGCAATTACTAGCACAATAATTAACAAGCTACTGCACTGTCTACGGCGACCGGCTTTTTATGTACCATGAGCACATAAATGCATAAATGCATTCCCGAAAAGACGATTATTCACATAAGAGCTCAGTTGAACAAAATACTTCGGGTCAAGATCGAGACGAAACCTCGATTGCTGCAGCTATAACTGATTTTCAAAGATTTCATTGTAAAAATGCTGACGAATTGAAAAGTGTCAAATTTTTCAACAGTACCGTATATTATAAAACTATATATTATTTTATATCACTCCACATCAAATCGAAATTTCCGTCATATAGATTATATAATTTTTTAATTTCTTATTAATCAATATTATATATTATATTATATAATAATACCTATCACTAACTAAAATTCTATATACAATATTACAATTAAACGATAAAGTTTTCATCTCCGATAGCAATGCCTTTAGTGTCTAAGGTACCACGCGATATAAAATATATTTATTATTATTATAGGTTATGTTAATACCGCAGCTATTACCCATTAGGTATATGCGTTTACCTATATAATGTTCAACCATAAACCTATTACGCGATAACGTGTGTGTATAACTTACCCGTAAACATGCGTTACCTACACAAATAAACATCACAATAGGTTATGTTAGGTTAGTATATTACCTAACCCACACGGCAATTCTCAATATACAATATAATATTATAATAGTATGCATTAAGCGCATGAGTATAAATAACAATAATCAGCTGTTGTTTTTCTTAATTGTTACATCTGTTCGTATAAGTTGTTGTTTATGTTTTTAATTGAATCGTTTCAGCTTTATATTATTATGCTTTTCGACGTTTGAACGCATGATTGGATATTATAAATTCACATCTTTATTACCTATATTATACACCTACACATGCGCAACACGCTCGCAAGTCGCACAAATATGCGATCGTGTACCTATTGAATGTTTGTTCGACAGTATGACCGAGTAACGACTTTTACCGAAACCGATAAAAAAAAAAATTTAAGTTAATGTTAATGCGTGGTGTAGTCAACTTAACGTACACGCGAGTGGCGAAGGGAATATAACGGCGTTGCAGTCGCCGTCGTGCCTTGCAAAGGGTTTATCGTAAAAAACGTAAAACCTCCCATCTCTTCGACGGTTTTAGTGCATATATCTACACATACCCAATACCAATATAATATAGCTACTTAATGGTATTATAAAGACTTGATTAAACGCTATTCGTTCGTTGTAGGACTGCGCCCCTCAAAAAAGTCAATTACTGATTCTATAATATTATTATGTATAGTCGTTATTAATCGGAAACAGTGCTGCGACAGCAGCTATACAACCCATTAAAATACAAATCGAGAATCGAGGAACAAAAAAATAACACGCACACCATGTTTATTTCATTATTTTTTTTATTTTTTATTTTTTATTTTTTATTATTATCATCGTTTGGATTCTTACAGAGAATTTTCAAAACACACCGTAACATCTTTTAACATAATATTATCTATTTACAATGGAAAAAAAAATTAAAAATTAAAACAGGCATATAATTTTTTGTATAGTATATAATATATTAATATATTATATATGTATATATATTCATATTATAATATTAAATATTACAGTAATTAAAAAAAAATTCCTGCAGGTTTCCTCTACACGTTATAATATTATGTTATAATATTATTAATCGTGTGTAGAACTGTGAAAATATTTGTATATACTCGTATTATATAATAAACCTTGTAGATAAACTCTATGCGTTTAAAATTTAATGTATATAATATTATTATGTACAAATTATTATCATTGAAACATATAATTTATTGTTTTGATTATAATAATTTATTTATGTTCTCGATCGATACTCTAATGATTCGAGATAAAAAAAATATATCATGAGTGACAGCAACATGACAAGACTAATAATTATAAATTAATATATTAATATTTTTTTTTCTATACAGTATACACTATGATAGAATCGTCTTTCTACATCTAGTTTACATTTTTTTTCTTTTTACAACAAAAATCAAACAATAAATATTGCACTTTTATAATAGTTAAATAGTTTTGAAACAGAATATCGTCATCGACATAGAAAAAAATCAAAAAAAAATCTGGAAACTGTTCATGATTTTAAAAAAAAATAGGATAATAAAATAATTAAAGAAAGAACAATAAAATAAGAAAACAAATCATAAAAAAAACAACTAGGTATTTTAATGTTTAAATATCTTGTTCTTAGAAACTAAAACATAATAATGATAATAATATAATAATAATAATAATAATAATAATAATAATCATAAAATAAAGAAAAATCACAGACTCTGGGTTAACACATTTACAGAAAATAGTTACAGCGTAATTTATAATATATTTTATACCTTTTTATATTATTTAAGTATATGTATATAATAGAATATTTACATTTTGTTGTTTCATATAATATGATGAATAATTTACAATAAAACCGTATGATATAGTAAAAATACTAATAATATAAACACGATAGTTGTACGTATGCAACGACGTATTAATATAATATAATATGATATATTATTATAATGATTTTAAAATTACATTGTACATTTTTTTTCTTAATTTCGTGAAAACCGGTTTGATTGTAATAGTAAAATGCAACGAAATATTGTATTGATTTTGTATTTTTATGTAATATTGCGTACATAAATAGGTTTTATTATAATTTTATAATATTATAGTACTGCCAATGAGTTCGTTTCCGATAAAACTCGGCCTAAAAGCGTGTAACATTTCATGCGTGCGGATTGTATCCAACCCTATCGCCCCCTCCCCTGGTCTTTGTCAGGATCGAAGACTAAAAATTAAAGTGTGATAACGGCAAATCGAGTAGGTGAGAAAGACACGCGCAATCGATTTTACTGGAGATCGCGGAAGGTCGTTGACAAAAAACCCTCTTCCAATTTTTTGAAAATATTAATATTTTCAATTTTCTATGACGTGAGAATTACGATCCGTAGGTGCCTCCTATATGTAGGAGACAGTGCGACGGCGTATTAACGGCGTGAAACAACAATGGTCATATTATTGTTATAATAATATAATTGTGAAATAATCGATCTACGCGAATGATGCGACGAATGTCGTCGACGAAAACCGCCGAAATCGATCGCGTGCGCTCAAAATAATTATCGTACAAAAAAATGTTATGTTATACACCGGACACATAATATTATTATT
This sequence comes from Acyrthosiphon pisum, assembly GCF_005508785.2. NCBI lineage: Eukaryota > Metazoa > Arthropoda > Insecta > Hemiptera > Aphididae > Acyrthosiphon > Acyrthosiphon pisum. The sequence goes on from NC_042494.1 coordinate 143,073,365, forward strand.
ATAATATGTAGTTATTTATGCGCGCCGTATAGGTGCTAATAATATTTTACACATCCGATCGATCCTGCGCGAATGTCTTCTCCTGTTTTATAATAATTTTTTTAGTATCGCGCATTATTGTCTCTCTATTGCACAAACGGTTATTGCCACGATGTATGTAACGAGTATTATAATAATAATTTATAGGTACCTCCTATATAATAGTTCCTAAATGCAAATTCTCGCCTACACCACGCACACGAACTGCGGGTGTTATCTATTTATTATATTCTGCCGAGAATTAAAATATTATGGTCTCCTAGGTTGTTTATTTTTCTGTTTTCGTGCTCAGGTACACAGTACTCAAATCTTTACATTCACGCCGTCCGGAAACAGTATATATAGCAGTTGGGTGTAATATTATTATGGGGTGTCTGTATCACGCATTTTATATACGAACCGTAGATTTTACGATTGCTCGCATTTAAAATCGGTCTTGCAATGGGTGTGTAATTTATTGTCACAGCATATAACGATTATTATTATACTCGGTCGGGGTCAACTATAACATAGGTATGATATAACACGAAATCGAACGAAAGGTTTTTTTTGATTTTTTTGATTTTTTAATACGACGTGCTTCCATTACATTTTATTATAATATTATTTAAAAACACATTTACACAATATTATTACACGATACAACATAATATTATTTAAATTATGATGTCCAAGCGATAAAATTAAATACAAATCGCAATAATAAATGAAATAAAATAGTATTCACCTATAAAATATAAATATATAAATACATAATTATAATATATTATATATATTACTTTTTTTAATATCGATAATGTACACTTTTTACATACATATATAGTTACAGTGTTATGACGGCCGATATGCGGAGTCGCGAATTTCACGCATACCCGTCCGTCGTGTAACGTTCGCGTGACGCGTTTTCGCACGTCTAACGAATTTTATTTTCAAAAAATTTTTTACGTATTATTAATTTAACGGTTGTCTTACCTATCGCGTACTCGCCGCTATAAGCGACGCCGAGGCCGTTGCCCGCCTTCGATGTGGATGAACCGACATCCGGCGAATGCGACGACGACGACGGCGCCGCCTAAACGGAACCGTTAAATTAATAATACGAATCTCAGGTGGTGAGGTGCGTGAAGGGGTACGGGGTGCCGTAGGGCTGGGCGGCCATGTGATAGTGGTACGGCACCATATTCATGCTGGGCCATCTTGTGCTCCTTTTTCCACTTCATCCGCCTGTTCTGGAACCATATCTTTATCTGCCGCTCGGTCAGGCACAGCGCGTGCGCGATCTCGATCCTCCGCCGCCTGGTCAGGTACCGGTTGAAGTGGAACTCTTTCTCCAGCTCCAGCGTCTGGTAACGGGTGTACGACGTGCGCTGCCGTTTCGTCTCGCCGTTGGCGTTCACCGTACCTGCAAACATCGAACACAAAAAACGCATGAGAAAAAACGCTTATTACAATAATATCATAGATATGTGGTGGTGATGACGATGAATATGGGTGTCTGTCAATTATTGCCATAACTCATAAGCTGTCTATAATAAAGGTATTATACGATATATTAAATGACGTGTGAAGGGTGGGTATTATAGGAAATACCCACATAAAATGTTGGGCCGCTGTACTAAAATATGTTTTTGCGTGCCCTATATACAAAACTTCCAATAAAACACACAATACTGCGGTGTCCCATAATATACAGCAAACACGTTACTACAAAATTACTTAATATATTATTGCGTACAATTATATCTTCGAATACCTATCAAAAATTCTTTTCAGCGGACCCTAAAAAGGTAGCCGGGCCCCTGTACTCCATGTCCAACCACCCACCCTATTGTGAAGACCCTGGGTATATTATATTGTGGTATCATTGTAGATTATAAAATATATACTACTAAGTTCTAGTATTTATCAACATCTATATATGGACATAATATAGAGGTATATATAAAATCGTCATATTATAATATAATTTTAAAAATTTATTATACGGTGCAAACAGAAAGCACAATTATGGGTTGCAGCAGCATCTAGGATTTGGAATTAAGAATAAACATACTATTATATTACACATATAGGAGTATCGCGTATAAATATAATATTATGTGAGGACATATTTTGATTTACGAGTGCGCAAATTGCAAGGTTCGTCCGTTTACAAGTAGCTAAATATAGTATATACGATATGCACATATATAATAGCATGTATATTTATACATTTACGTATAGTCTATATAGGTATACCAGAGTGTTATTATGTGAAATTTTTTACCGAAGTACAACACAGAAGTCGTTACTGTATAATATGTATAATTATACGTATATATATAATATATATATATGTGCTCGGTATATAATTTGTGTACACCATCAAGTATATAAACGGACTCAACCACAGATATATACATTGAGCGAGCAGACAATACGACGTAATTGACTGTTCGTCACTGGTGCTCGAAACAGAGCTCACGCGTACACACTGTAATCGTTATATACATATAATATATATATATATTTAGTAAAAGACGTGTATATATTATATATAAATATGCCTATAAATATATAGGTTTACAAGCATAAAGGAATCGCTGAAAAGCGCGCAGTGCAGTTGTGATAAATCTTTCGTATAATTAGACAACCTGTTAAACGGTCTAACGAGCATTTTTTCAACACGTCTCGTGACAACGTAGTTATATATTATTATCATACGTATAGCTAATGTGTGTTATAATTATTATTATTATTATTACTGTAATACGTCAGAGAGGTGTAAGCGTTAATTGTTCGGAGAGCACACGAGCGCCATGAAGTCTGCTGACGTCTTTATTACTATATTATATATACCTGCACGTAATAATATATTATTGTACTCAATCGACTATATTACAATGTCCCTGATGAAAAAAAAACGATTTGAACAAAAGTGGTAAAATCGATGGTCGAAACGACTTCTGCAGTTCTTACACAACGGAACAAAAACACCGGATATCCGTTTCGTCGCGGGTTCCTGTAGGTACGTATATTATATAGCGATAGTGTATACCACTATGTATAATTTTAAATCAGTTGTTAATATCACTGTATACGATCCGATATAGTGTCGTGGAGCGTCACACTCGAAAAACGTTTAATCCTCCAGCCAGCGTCTAGACCGTGTACCGTTGTGCAGCCGGAATTAGTGGTCTGGTGCGGAGGGGGGAGATCGTTTTCAAGTAGACATTCCGAGACAAATTTCGTGTACTTACACGACACGGGCATGTCTTTTTTTGTTTTCCGCGCGTGTATTCTACTTGTCGGTGGTGACGTGTATATGACACGCGCGTTCAGAGGTTGCCAAAAACACGAAACAAAAAAATAGTCAAAAACGTGATAACATCAATAAAACACGACGCGAAAATATGCCTCCTTCTGCCTCTCGCTGACTCACGTACGATATTATTATAATATCTAGTAACAAGCTACAACGCATGTATCCGACGCATACGAGTTAAGCTGCTACGAGGGCTGAAGTATCCCCCCTTGGATACTATTTCAAAGGTTCTTTCTCGTCGATGGTTAACCCACAAATTTGTGTAATACTTTACAGACCCTAACAGTATATTATATGTAATAATTAATAACTGTGTACCTTATACTATGATTATATAATATTTTGTTTATGGTATTTAATGCTATATTTCGTGTCTACCCCACCCTATATGGCTATACTACGATCCTGCGCGTAGGTAAAATATATTTTATTATATTATAATAATACATCGTCGTCTGAGCGACTGAATTCGAAGTCAGCCAACGGTCGATTTGGGCACCAATTATTCCAGCGGTTCGAGGTTCTTGTTTATATTTTTCACGCGTCGCGACGACGGGACTCGGTTGTCACCGCGGCAGACGACGCGTCTAAAACGGTGACAGATCCGCCTGCGATACGAGACATGTCGGTAATGACGACGTCGTCGTCGTCACCGTCGCCGTCGTCGAGTGGGCGCACAGTAATTATTATTATTATTATACGATTTTTTTTTTTTAAATTGTTAAACTTATATATTTTTTTTGTTCGGGAAAACGTCAAAACCACCGACGAATTTTCGCCCCGCGAACAGACATTTCGACGACTAGCGGTGACGATAGTAATAATAATCAGACAAATTAACCGTTGACGTGTATCGTCGGGTCCATGTTTTATTTTAGACTTTTCATATCCCATAATATTATTCATGAATATGTATATTTATATTTCCATCCGCCGTAGAAGCTTATTATTATTTCAAGTTTCGTTATACGGATATAGCGTAGATCGGTGGTGATACGATTCGTCTCGATCGCTACCGCTGTAAAGACAAAAAAATAACTGGCCTTTAATTTTTCTATCGTGTTTATACACACCACGACCACGTCGTCACAATGTCACATTCTGTTCTATCATAATATATCATCGTATTTATGCAAATCGCGATGGTTATAATGAATAATAAATCTATTATTAGGTATTATATAATATCTATATTAGGACACTATATATGTACTCTCTGGTCTAAACATTTTCAACGATATAATATAAACACAAAACCTAACTTCTTTTGAAGTTAGGTTGAAATTAAAATATAATATATTACAAAATATATTATTAAAGGTACCTATACGATGCAGCTGCAGCTTTGTGCACGTATATTAGCCATAAAGTATTTTATAGACGTGAACTTTTTCCGAAAGCCTTTTACCAAGTGCAATTTTTTAGTGGTAGTTGGCGTAAGATCATAGATATCTGGATATCCACTGTCGATCGCTGGTCGCAAACATTGTATAGAGTGCGCGGATATGATGGTCAGAAAAATTCTTATCATGAACTTTTTTTCTTGGGTGGGACTCAATAACAAATATTATTACCGACGTCGTCTGTTAAAAATATTACGATATACATACTTAAATACAATAAAAAATATTAATTTTTGTTTATTTTATTTTCTAATGTCTACTATATAGTACTACTGCTACTATATAGTATGTCTACTATATTATAGTCTATAACGACGTGCTGACAAAAGCTCACTTACGATCGTTTTACAGCTGCAGACGCTCGCGGAGATTTATTTCGATTACGTTTGCCAATTTATTTTCCAGTTTGCATATATATAGGTACCTAATAATTTATTATAATATTCTAAATTAAATAGCTCTACGTACACGCTTCAATGGTGTGGTACGTAGGCATTGCATACGTTAACTATATTGTCTGTGGTCGTTTCGTATAATATATTTATTATTTTAACCCTTGAATATTAGTAACGAATTTATCGTTGTTACAACAGTATGCATTACAAAACATACATAGTATACATATACGATGGATATTAAAATATATAATTATGATCTATTGACCCATTTCGTGTAAGTTATTTTCTTAATACAATACCAAGGAATTAATAAGATAATATAAATACCTATATATTTATCGCAAATATATATTTTTGATAATGCTATAGGTACAGGCGTATAGCATAGGTACAAATAAATAGCCACTCATATTTTAAAATGTGTCTATAAAAACCTATAACCGAAGACAGTAAATGGTTTGCGCTGCGGCAATCGTCTGCAGCAAGTGACATTCGAATAGACTTAAAATATCGAGAGGTTAATTTGAAATTTTAAAAGGTCGTTTTTTTACATGTGCACACTGTTAAAGTATTTTAATAAGGCCAATTTTAGCAAACGCTCGTTCGTATAATTTAAATCGGCTGTAATTCTTTGAAAACAAAAAATGATTAATTTAAAGAGCATTACTCATTAGAAGACACTGCTGTCAAGATAAATATACTATATTCGTTATTTTGATTATTCTGTTTTCTTAAGTATCACAGTGTTTTTATGAAATAAATTAAAAATACTCGTTAATTGAAATAATGATTTTGAGGTATAGGTATAACATAAAATTATACGTACCTATATTAATTATTGTAACAACAAGAACCATAAATTCGTCAGTCTGTGATAAACATGACGATTACATGATTACCTATTATCTATTCAGAATATTTTTTCTAAACCGTCAATGTATAGACTACATACCTAGTATCCAAAATATTATCATATACATTGACGTGTGTTCCATTAAATTAGTATTCTCTTTATTTCATACCGTTAAAATGTTATATAATAAATAATAATTTACGATAATAAAATAAATTCAATACAATATAAAATTATAATATTATCACAATATCATTGCAGGTAATAAATATTCGAGTATACTATTTATAAAATCTTTTATGAATTAAACTCAAAAATTAACACGTGTGATAAAATAAGTTGTTTTTGATAGTACCAATTTCCAGTTAGTGTTGGTGGGAGGGGGTAGTAGCTAGTAAATGTGGGGACGAGAACTTCAGCCATTTTTCCATCAATCGAGTAGTTATATTACACGCTAGGACGAGGTATTATACCGTATTCATTGTATTATACTATTTTGTGTGGAAGGATCCCATCGAATGACTTGACGTTTTCGACGATGACCGTGCGACTTTGATCCCGACCAACCGTTTCGCTGCCGCCGCCGCCATGACCGATCGCGGCCAACTGTATTATATTCAACGAGTTAGTATTATAATAATATATACCAAGGTGTTGTACGCGAAATATGGACCAGCCCCCGTATAATATAATATATTGCGACTCGCGTATCTATAGTTAATAATAATTTCGTTTCGTTGACGCTCGTCGACGGCTGGACATCGAGTATTTCGTAATAATAATATATCAAACACACATAATATAGGTACAACAACTGTACAATATTGTTTGTGTTCAACATGTTTTGTGTTCTTGGTACGTGTGATGGAAATGGAAAACCGCGACTTGGGAAAAACCCCGGTTTCCTTCGCGGTTACACCCTATACTCGGGCCTTCGGAAGAGGAACTGTATAGTGTGTGTGTGGGGGGGGAGGTTGGAAAAAGAAACGTTCGCGAGAAGAACGCGTCGGCAACGGTGCAATAATGCTGTATATCTATATGCCCTGCAACAGTATATATGTGCCGCGAGGTAAGTGAAAACGATTTGAGTGACGGGCCGACCCGCGAGCGTATATAAACCCGAGTGCGTGGCGTACATATACACACGCGCGTTGAAAAGAGAGTCCCGGACAGTTATAAATGGCCAGACGGCGGCGTTACGCGCACTCACCCCTTCGTAGCCCCTCATCCCCGTCGGACAAAAAAAAAATAACCTCCGCGTGTGAGTTCCGCGGCTTTCGAAATTGTGTTTATTGAAACCGAGTATACCTAACTATATATACCTAGGCGTGGCGATATTACATGCGTGTGCGCGACAACGGTCCACGCGCGTGTGTGCGAGCGAGAGGAAACAATAATAATAATACGAAAAAATCCCCATGTACACGAAACGCATACACCTATGCAGTGTATAGCTGGTACCAATAATACTACCACTCGCGTATAATACGTCTCACACGAAGACCGAGAAAGAGTGCAGGCTGAAGGACGCAGCGATATACGATATAATAATATATAACATAGGTAGGTAAACGTGCGCACAACAATTTACGGCGGGAGATATTTGAAACAAATTGAATCGGATGGGGGAGTCGGAATTTTTCCTAAATATATATATATGTAATAACATTTCGCCCGTATATACCTTTACCATGGGTATACGACCTACCGCTATACTATATAATATGTAATATTATGACGTGCAGCAGTCTAGTTCCTTGGAGCTCGACAGCGGCGTAATTGAATGCGACGCTGCTGGCGCACTGCGCGGACGCGGTCCGAGAAACCGTAGTACAAATCGTTCGCGTAATGTTGTACCGCGGTTGGGGTAGAAGGGTGGGACGTCACGTTTCAAACGGCAAATTATATCGCGGTTATGACACATGCGGCAAAGACGCCACCACCACCACCCTTGCCACCCCTACCACCTCTATAATAGTACCGGTCAGAGAGACGTCGCGCGTATATATATATATATATCCATCAGCTATAGGTGGTGGAAAGGGGTGTATTGTAAGGGTGTGTTTTTATAATAGCTCCGGATCGCTAGCGCTCGAGAGTGCGACTGTGTGCGGGCAGCGGTTCACCCTGTCACAAAATGCGGGAATAGTGTATACATATAGGTATATATAAAACTAATTGTGCGGGGTGGAAGTCCGGATATATAGAATAGAATAATATCTACTTATATACGGAAGTTTTCTCCCGAGACATTCGAACGTGAACCGCGATAGTTTCTACTGCACTACAATAGTGTACATACATTGCATCGTTTATATGACCACGGGACTGCACGATAGTATCATAATATTATGTAATAAACAATACATATAAATTATTGTCGTTTGTATCCATTAACGTTTAGTCCATTAACATAACAGTCGCGGGACTCATTCAAGTGTGTAATATTAGTGTAATATATACTGGAGTATGTAGAGAGGTACCTGTGCATATTCAAAAAAAAACAACGGGCCATTAAAAAAATAACGCGTTGATATACTCACGACGAGCGACTTCGCGAAATCGTATGTGCATATATTATACTAAGCGCCAGATTAAAAATGGTTAAAAATAAACGATTCGCCCGTACTTGCCAAGTGCTCCCACATCAGCTATGGAAGTGACCAAGATCGCGAACGCACACACATATATATGTATATACATATGTATAATAATGTAATAATAATAATAATATTATAATATACTTTAAAACTCGCGTACCGTATCCAAACTCGATTTAAACGCAATTTGTTAACGTTGCCAAAACAAAATAAAATAAAATAAATAGTTTTGTTCACTCGCATAGTTGTCTATCTCTGCAGTATAATATAGTCTGTAGGACTATATAGCTGTATTTTCCGCGATATCTGTATATTGCATAGATTCTTATAATTTATACAAGCGAATAGAATAGAATATCTAAAAAAAAATGTTATTGATTCAAGCTGTTTTTTTTAAATGTATTAAAAATTAAAAAATAACCTTTAATCAACATACAATTTTCTACCGGATGTATACGATAAGTGTGCAGGGGCCATAAGATCACTCCTATTATACAGTAGGTATACCTAAAAAATGATTACAGACATAATATGATAAATATAAAAAAAAACACATAATGTTTAGATTTGTAATATCTAGGTATACCTAGGCTACTTAGCTATTGCTCAAAATCTATAACAGAATTCATTCTAATGGAAAAGTCTGTCAACTACGTATAATATATCGTAACCTATAGGTAAAACTGTACAAAAATATTATTACTGAATCATAATTAATTGTGATTACTCTATGGTTATCATTATATTTGTCTACTTAGGACACACCAGTTTTGTCGATAACATATCCATAAAAAATAATTTATTATCGTTGATGGATTTTATATGTCTTCATATTCATTACACATAATATAATGGACGAAGTGTTAAAACAAATTAAATAAACGCGTCAATTACTTTTGTATTGCATAATATGCATACACATTGTTAACATAATTAGGTACCTATTTAATTTGTATTATAAAGTTTTTATTTAATTTCTTGTCACAATGTTATTGAGCAATAAGTAAAAATTGTTATAGTATTTATTCGTTGTTACAAATATTGTACAGCCGATAATAATATACTCCATATATGCATCCGGTGACTCATCGTAAACTGATAAAAAATAATTCTGGACCCCTTTTTACTTTATATGATTGTCGGTCATAGGAATAATATGTAGAGTAAGGACGTAACTCGATAACATCGAAAGGTTATTTTACATTAATGGTTATTATATAATTTCCAAACAATTTAACTCGTTTCTAAACTAGTATTTTCGAACATAAGATTTTCGTACGTTTATTTATATAGTACCTAAATTTAAAATTAATCAGAATTCTATTTTCATCACAATATTCAAAATATTGAAATATTATAAATTTAGAACGCATAAAAAATAAATTTTACTCAAAATGTACACTTGTTTTTTATATTATCAGTTTTGATGAATACATGATACAAATTAATATCATACACAATAATTACTGTTACAAATAATATTATCGTGGAAAAATAATGAATTAGTGTCAAGTGTATTTTATCTCATAATTTGTAATTTTATTAGCTTTCAACAAAACAGTATTTCAGATTAAAATAATTATAATATATTGTTTAAATTTGCATTGTCCACTATGGACATTTTTTATTATAATATTATTATACTATATTGTTTTAAATTAATTTTTATCGAACCACCACAATCGTGAGTGCGTCATATTTACTTTAATGTAGATTGTAGAATATAATATTATTTTTAATTCTCCTAATATATGTTTCCAAGTAAGAACTTATTATTTTTTTTTTTGAACTGACCGACAAAAGTGCACATTATTCATTCTATATACGAATCGGCCCCGCCGGGTTCTGATATCCTAACACTATAACCGTCAAGAGACGGTGTTAAATGACTGCGACGATTGTTTATTTGTAAAGATTGTTTGATGTATAGATCGGTATATGACAGTAACATACCACGACAATGATATAATGATGTAAATAGTGATGTTTTAAAGTGCACCAAAGTGTTTTATATTGTATATTGTACCTATACCGTATACCTATATGACCCCGTCACTTGTATGACACCGTGGATATTTTATATTTTACCGATGGTTAATTAGTAGAGGGTGCAGAAGTGTTGACTCAGTCACAAATAAAATTTAAATACAATTTTTTTCTTAAAACCTATACGAATACTTTTACAAAAATCGATGAATTACATAAGTTGACGAATGTCAAGTCTGCTCTTCGAAAAAAAGCCATATTATTAGTTTTTCCACCACACCAAGACTTTAAGGTCAACCCACTCAGACGAGATTCGAACTTTATATACCACATCAGTTAAGTTATAGAAAGTCAGACAGGACCTGCAGCAAATACAGCGTTGACGAATTATTTTGCATATTCGTGACCCGCACTTGCACAGCATGTCATTATAATATGTAGTGTGCACATGATTTTTCAACAAAATTACAAACCCATGACAGTTTTTGGAGTATAATTAGTTACCCATCGGACGAAACACCACTGGATATGATATAATACAATATTATATGATGTGCATAATATACCTCGCCCATTGGGGTGCGAAGCCTCTTGGACACTGGCCAGGCGCGCGTAGTTTATGGTGTACGGATTGCGGGTGGTGGTGGCGGCGACGACGGCGATTAGGCCGAGTGATTTTGTCAACCCAACAACAATAATATTGTGTTTTTCGTAGGTTCGAGAGGAATTTGATAGGAAAATACTCGTCCACATCGCACAGAGCGTCAAAACGAAAATAGATTTCGAATGCATTCCGTCAAAAATAATGTTTAAAATATAATTAATATAACAATAGCATATGGTATATTTGTATTATATTATATGGTTCCGGCCTATGAGGATCAATATTAATTAATAACCAAACAAGTGGAAATAATCGTATACGGCCTGTGAGTAGGTTCCAATATTATTACTTTACGATTGCATACATGACGAATTTGTTGAAATCAATAAATTATATAGTTTGTACAATCCGTGGTTTTCCGGTACCGATTGAAACTCATTCAATTTTTAATATAACCAAAACAGTACGACGTCACACGTCATTAGGTATATAATAAGTTTAAGAGAATAGTCATGCCAAATGCCAATTTAAGAACATGGATTTTATATTATATTATTATGATAATTGTATATTAAAAATTTACTAGAAAACAACTTTTTGCGTGTTTAACTCCATACCTGCCCCCTTTCTACTACCATCACCCACACATAAATCGGCTCGATACAGCAATTATTAAGTAATGTGACGTGATCGCGTTGTGCATTATCGGTTTTTTTGTCTCATCACGTCATAAATGTTACTATATATACATTATTCTATTATAATAGTATGTATTATGTTCATGACAGAGTCATCAGCGTATGTATGTCATAATGTCATGATAAATATAATATAATATCGCAACGATAACCTGCAGCTGTTGTACGCCTGTACCGTGAACAAGAATGATATGACCGGTGACAAAAATAACGCTGAGATGTGTGTGTGTGTGTGTGTGTGTTTAATCACTCAGACCAGAAAAAAAGGATTCTACTTATAAGTAATTTCGTAGGCATTACAACAGGCGCGATAAGACTTAACATAACGTGTATATATATAATATAATGTACAAATTTTTGAGAGCGGTTACGAATCTTTTCGTCTTCTCGTTATAGAGTACAACGAGCCATGATAACAAGAAAGAAATTGGGCAACAGTTATTAAAATATAATATTATTATGATTGCGAATTAGATGACTCGTTCGCCACTATTATTATATCCTCGTGCTGATAAACGCATTATTATCGTATAGTGTAGTAAAATAATTATACTCGTCTCGGTTCAAAGCGATGACGTAGTGTTTGGTTGAGTTTTCATCTATATATTATATTATTGTGGTAGTATGAAAACTACTCATATCTGACTAGGTCACCTTTTTATAGCGATTATATTTTACGCGGGTCAAACGAATCTTTCACGATAAACTAACAACACCGCAATACATATAAATAGGTGACAATATGTAATATTATAATGCGTGATATTGTCAGCGTTCGTCATTCTTTCACGCGCTGTTTTCCATATCGAAATAAAATTATAATTGTAAATATTGTAAACGCGAACGACGAGCATAGTCGACCGAAATCCTGTACGGCCGCTTACAATAATAAGTTCGTCCGGATTATATGAATAATGTGACTGCGCTACACACGAAACCACACGCAATAAATCACCTTCAACCGACTCGGACGACTGTCCATATACGTATACCTCGGTGTATACATAATAATATTACGTATAATAATATATACGGTCGGTATATATCTACGACGGCGACGACGGTTTAAGTATAAACACTATATCCGATATAGACGAGACGGACGAGACGGACGGCCGGACAGACGGTGGTACAAACTATATATATATTATGTACCTACCTATATATTATAAAGAGAGAGTGAGAAATTGAAACCAGCAATTTTCGTCGAGTACGTCTCACGACGCGCATTCAAATGATATTGTCGACATATTATTATATATAGCTATATATAACATGACGTTTACAAAAAAAAAAAATTATAATATTACCTATATATAATATTTTTTGCTAGTTCTTCGTCATCACCGTCGTATGAATAATTATTATTGTACAATACGATCGGCGAACATATTTTGTGCGACACGACCCCCACAAACGCCCGGAGGAACGTTACCGCGCGTGGTAATTACCGCGATCGCGCCACCGGTCGTACCGGTTTATTCCGCGGCGGTGCGCCCGTAAATCACCGCGCGCGCGTCATTTCACCCGGTCGCGACGTGCACCGCACCCTTTGAAGAGCGCACACTGGTCCGCTCCGCACACGCACAACAAGTCATAATAATATATTATGTACGCGAACGAAAACATCGCACTCGGTTTTATGTGTATATAATACCTATATTTATTTATTATTCGTAATGCGCGACTACCAGTTGCTTCTATGTAGGTACACAATATTGTTATTATAACGTCTACAGTGGCACCGCGGCGTGTGTTTTAAATCAATTTTCGACGTTCCGACGACATAAACAGACCGAAGTTAAACACTCTAGTCGTGTTTCGGGTGCACGTATACAATAATATTATAATGCACTGTATTTGATGGATATACGCATCTATGTATATAATATAGGGGAAAAATAAAATACACACGCACGGCGAGAAAAACCACCGGCGGTGGCGGCGGCCCAAAAGAAATTTATGGCGTTTAGATTGGGTGCCCGGCCGGATTCCTCGGCTGTCACTCGCTAGCCGGAGATATCTCAGTCGTTGTATGTTTATATATATTGTTATATACGCGCCCGAATAAGTGTGTGTGTATGTGTGTGTGCTACTTACACGCACAACAGCGGCGGTCGACCGCCGCGGGGAGGGCAAAGGAAATTTACCGTTTTCTTATACAACGTGCGCACCGCATATTATATACACCTATGTATTATACATTTATACCTATATATAACTTATACACAAACACACCCCCCCAGTTAGCATTTCGCCCTCCCGCCTGCGGTCAAAGTGCGGTGCAAAAAATAACGCGCATAATAAAGAATAAGTGCGGCCAGCAGCTATCTCTCGACGTTCGTATATACACATACTACATATATATATAGGTACCGCGGGCGGCGCCCTCCTCCCACGGGGTGTTGCTCTCGAGCTAATAGACCTCGAACTTTTTTTTTTTTTACTGATAAAACACCATGGGAATTGGTTCGACCCGTTGTTTTTTAGGGTCCCCCGCGTTTCCTAAGTGTGTGTGTGTGTGTTTTCAGGCCAAAGGGAAATGGTTTAATTGATACACACCCGGTGATCGTAAATCAAACGTGAGATTGCGTGCGTGGTGTATTATATACGTAGGTACGTGTGTACACTGTAAGGGACAAGCAGTAGTAAGCCGCCACCACGCGTGTGGAGTATATTATATATATATATGGGTATACGGGTCACGGGCGGCGGTCGGGATGTCAAACGATAAAAAACAAAACGAGACTGTGGCCGGAGAAAATTGATTTTTATTTCGCCTATTCTCTTATGTTATTGTTATTTTTTTCTCATTCCGATACGGTTTTTTAATTCCATATTTATATAATACCTATTCATGTCGTTGTTTAATTGTCCGTCTCGGCCTGTTATGTTATAAATATAGGTAGGTATATATAGTATATAATATACACTATATTATACAGCTATGTACTTAGGAACAATGGTGTACGCATTTCGTTTAAATTGTATTTTTAGCAAACCTCCCTTAGGCCTGTAAATACAGATTGTGTACATAGAAAAACTGTAATAAAACATTTACGAGTGTATATATAATCGTACACACACACGCGATTTTTTTATGCATACGATAGGTATTAGAGACTTAGAGTTATATTTGGCATGATACATAGAAGATTTATGGATAGAAATTTCAAAAATGAGTTGGCGGAGCTCGTACATCATGTATCGTCCTCGTCCACCGCGGTAAATATTTAATGAACAATATTATAATGTAATATTATTAGTGTCAATGTGATGAATAATATTATTATGTATATTTATGACTTATGTTATTTTTTCGCATAAACATGATGACGTGTGAAATTAACATTTTCACCGAACCCAAATCTGTATTTTTTATGAAAATTAAAATAACGATACATCAATTTATAATAAATAATATGTGATCTCGGAATACGGAGTTATAAAATTTCAAAATATTAAAAATATCCTAATAATGTTCCCGTGGTGATTTTATAAAATATGGCACCACTCGTTGTAATCGTTGTATCTATATAAGACGTAGTTTTTATCGAACGAATGTCATCGTTTCTCTACTCATAGAATATACAATATTATATATTATGTACCTATTGTTATATATCTGTTACCATCCTAACGTGTTATGCGATTTTATGCAACAACGTTTCATTTCTCTGAACATAAATCATGGTGTAATTAAATTGTATAAAATATATGTAGGTATAAATAAATCGTGTTCGTCTAATCCCCGTGGTTTTTGTAGCAATCCGTCACCGTGATTAAAAGTTAATAAATAAACGAATTCATTCGGGTTGAAGCAAGTTTTCAACAAAACCGTAATTTAAAAACAGAAACAAAAATTTAAACAGCTAATATAAAATAATATGCAATATGTCGTATGACTTGCGTGTGACGAATTATATATTAAAATATGTAATATTATTATCATATATATTTATAATTTTATGTCATAGCGATTGGCGAATTGCTCTTGCGACAGACATTTTGTTCGGGTGGCGATGGTTTGCGTCGTCGCCGACATTTTCCATACTATATTATATTCGTCCGTCATCGTTCATCGTATTCGTTGATAATATATATAGAGTAATATATTATAATATTAGTATTTATCATATTATTATATACTGTAAGTATGTAGACAGAACCTAAAGTTTTTATAGTTCAAATGTTTTTAAACTTTTGACATTTTTTCAACTTTAATAGTATTTTATTCTATGGGACTACAATTTTACCAACAATAAAACAATTTGACAATATTAAAAGCTTATGAATTATAGATAATACAATTAACGGTGAAATATATGGCTAACGCTGGATATCCTCGATAGTAACTTTTTTGAATATACCTACTGGAAAAACTTTTACATTACATGTCAACTTTTTCCAAAAAAATTGTAAAAATAATAATATCTGTATTTAACGTTATACATATTTTATGAGTCATAAATATTTGACTACCCCTGGACTCGCACGAATCCATGATTGTACGCCGTTATACTATGACCGCCGCAACCCATTCATATATTTTACGCTTGCCATAATAAAATTCGGTTCGAAGTTCGAACCTGTTTTCTGTCATCATAATAATATACTCGCAGAAACATAACACCATACAGCACACATCGATAAGACTATAGGTAGGTGCATAATATTATATTATACCTACACACAGCTTATTTTATATACATTTAAAATATTATAATCGTATTATTATTATTATTATTATTATTTCGTGTGTTCCTTCGTATCGGTGGCTGACATACTGTTGCACGCGGGGTGTGTGTGGTGGTACACATAATATTATAATAGTAGCTGGTTTAATACAGAGAGCATGTACGCTACATGGCCCACGCCTGCGTTCGGCACATAAATCATTCTACAAAACACACTACTAACGCTTATTTAAAAAATAAAAATCTCTGAACGGTTTTATAATATATATTATATGTATATAAATATTAAAACAGAAGAAAAAAATACTTTGCCAGAACACTGTGTACACACACACGCGCGCGCACATACTTGCACGCGCGCTTGCGGCGAACAAAGTTTTAATTATAACTTTCTTTTGTCGCCGCCGCCAAAAAGACAAAAATCCGTTGATTTCGTCGTTTATAGTATACTTTATAGGATATAAATCACGCGAACCAAACGCTGCCGAGGCGACAACGGACACTATACATGTAATAATAATAACACGCGTGCAGGTATATCATAAGTATAAGGTAACACTGTAAACTCGTCTGTACAACATCTTATAATAATTATTATTAGGTAGGTATATAATATATATTATACCTAACCCAGGGATGAAAATATTATTAATATCGTATTATTATTATTAATTATTATTTTTTTTACTAGAATAACTGTTGTACTGTTGTGGTTCGTCTTTCCGTCGACGAGGTTCGTACCGGTGTTGCAGGTGTGTCTTGTGTTTACGCGTTCGCATTTCCGTCTGGTTTGTGTACGGCGGGCGCGACGTGTGCTTTTCATATACGAAACGATTTTCCATCCTCGTCGTACAAATAAACTGAACGCCGCCACAATGCGATAAAAGCGCGCCAGTGTATAATCGTGTTAAATCGGGGGTTGGGGATTACTAGACTGATCGCGATAGGTCTCGCGCGATCGATCGCAGTATAACCTGATATAGTGATACGCGGTCAATAAAAGTTTTTTTAAGTAGAAGTTGCGTAGGTTCAGAAATAAAGGTTTTTATAATATTGATATACAACACACGACTTCAAAAAAAAAATTTGTTAAGTTTGGTTTAAAAAATTATTTTGTATTATGTATAAAATATGTTTTAAATTACCTGTTTACTTATAATTCTGTAATGAAAAAAAAAACATAACACTTGAGTGAATATTTATAATGATTTATAGATAAAACATGATATTATAGACGTGAAAGAATTTATATCATATTGATCTTGCCTGATTTGAATTTTGAATTATACAAGCAGGTACGATATAGTGAGTGCAGAGTGGCAAATGCGGATGTGTTATAATATTGTGCTATAACCACCATGCAAAAATAAATATAGGTACCTGAGAATTATATAAGTAAGTATGTAAACAGATCGTCATAGTCATTGGTATTGTTTGGTATAACCAGTAATACCTTTATCAAAAGTAAATCCACATAGTACTTCAGAACGGTTTTAAAATAAATACCTACATTTAATATGGTTTGTAGACGTGTGACTATAGATCTGCGCTTATCGAAATATATATATGACGGTAGACGAGAAACGTTCAATGATTTATCGCACGAGAGCAACCGCACTATATAACAAGGTCATAGGTGTATATATTTTTGTTTATCGTATACATTGCATAAATACATTCATAATCAGAAAACACACATATCGTCGAGAAATTTGTTTGTATTCGTTCCTCCTAATAACACAATGGTTGTATAGAGATATATAGTGCGTTAATTTTTTTAACTAAAATATTGGCCACCACCCAATTGCTTCAAAACGATTACGAACCATGGCCACGGTATATTATTGCAATAGGTACCCATACAATATAATAATATACTAATATGCATACCGTGACATCGCGGTGCGAACTCGTAGACTTTCAATCTCGGTCTGGTCTGAGATATCATGCCGTTCGGGTGGACATATATTATTATTATGATTCGAAACGCACGTGACGATGATATATTATATAAGGTACCTGTGCAGAAGACTTGGTCGTCGGCAGAGAGATAATATAACATAATATATAATATATTACAACTCGCGCTAATATATAAACGGAAACGATATCGGACACATATTATACAATATATATATACGTGAGTATAATATATCTATATTTGTCGGTTGCACGTACGCTTTTAAATCATTCCGACACGAATTGAATCTGACCGCCGGCACGCCGCGGTACAACTACGACCATAATATCACATAATATATTTGTATATATACAAACGCGCGGTCCGTAAAAAAAAAACGTCTTCATCGAAAATTTTAACACACACACACTCTAATTTTACAAGTAGTTTATTATAATATACGTCTTAAACGCATACACCATATATATATATAGTGCTTTAAGCGCGAGTGCGTGTTGTGCGTATGTTTCAATATTATCTCCATTACAGTTATTTAATTAACGCCCGACCGGGGCCGTGTGCGATGGCGGGGGCGGAGGGCCCGCCACCGATAATTTACGACGTCCTCGGCCGGCCGACAATATTGTAATAATATAATATGCGGTCCCCGTCGCCCCCTTTAAAAACGCCGTATACAGTTGTACTATACTACAACGGATTGCCTACTCTACACACACGCCGCCGACGATAGTGGCAATCGTAATATTTGTAGTTGAAGTAGACAGTAGTAGTAGTAGTAGTAGTAGTAGTAGTAGTAGAAGTAGTAGTAATGGTGGTGGTGATGATAGTTTTGAACGACCCCAAATCCTATATCACATATTATTATGTATTACACGATATGCGTGTAACATTATTATAATGTTGCCGATAATTGGGGTTAACGTTTTTTTCTAGAATTTTTATTTATATTATTTTTTTTTTTTTGTCTCCTTTTAATTTATTGTACGACTTATTATAATAATATGCTACAACACACGCCGTCGCTCCCCTTTTTGGCGCACTAGTCAAAAGAGAGGATGACTACGCGCGTAACACGGCACATTTAACCTGACCGATTTGACTCCCGCCGCAGTCAGTCAGTCGTCGGCGGCATACATAAAACGTCTTCTGTGTATATGATTTACTATTATTTCGCTTTTTTTTCTCGATCGCCAAAAACACATTATTTACGCCGCGTGTGATGTATACTTTACACATATATATATATATTATACGAGTATGCGTCTCCCGCATACATGTACGCGTGTATTTTTTACTCCAATCATTTGTACGGACGCGGTTTTTTTTCCGTCGGTTTTTTTCGTTAACATAATTTACACCACGCGCGACAGACTGTGATGTTCTGTATAGGCCGCCGCCTCGGGACGTATCGTATCACCGTCTCATGTGTGCCGGAAAACTATTTCCGAATCATCTTCGCGTGTACGACAATAATATAAGCCACACGCGATTGTATGCTGCAGCGGGGCCCATCCATTCGAACGGGTTTCACAGAACAAAATTTTACATGCTCATAGGTACTACTGATCGAGAGTTTCGGACAAGTCGTACGATCTTGGGATTCGTTTTCAATATTGTACGAGAAAATTAATATCCGGAAATCGAACGAGCATCAAACTGCAGGGGCCAAGACAACTGTTGCAAGACTACAACCTGCAGTATTATACGAGTACGCAATAGTACACAGTGAGTTCCGCTCGCACTGGTTTAACCGTTTATTGGAATCAAAAAAGATAAACCAAAATCAAGTCGTATATGTTACGAATTTTAAATTTACCTTTGATTAGGATCACTATATAATATGTACCGGATATAATATTGAATCACTATTTTAAACCTTCTTTTTTTTTATCGATTTTATGGCTTTCCGAAAAGTTTACGTTTGGAGACTGATTATGGTTTACTATAATATACCTATATATTATAAAATATACTATTTTCATATGTGATTGAACATCATGAGCAGACGTCACAGTGTATTGTTGTTGGAAGAATGATATTATATACGATCGCTATCTCTCGTATATGATAATATATAGTATTAAATCATATAGTAAATTATATGGTAAGAATAGTAGGTATATATACGAGCGTGTTTGTGTGTAGTATAATTTCACGCACGTTTGTTTAATTACATAGTATATAAATATATGCGGTGTATCAGAGTCGTGTTTAGATTCATCCAATGTGTACCGTATAACAAGAAATAACTTATAAATTAGATTGAGTCTTACAACAATAAATAATATAATATACTATTACGGTCATCCCCCATTTCTAACTATGGAGATTCGTTCGATCCATCGCGTATTTGCAGGTCTCACTGCGATGACAATCGGTGGTCATAGTATCGAATGCGTTAACGTCACTCGAGTAATTAAAAATTACAATAATATCCTGTATATAAATAATATAAATATATAATATTTTATAATGCGCGCGAGGTATGTGCCATTGCCCCCGTTGATATACGATTTGTATATATCGGATAACATTTGTTTTATGTTAAAAATTATTTGAATTTAATTGTATACAACGGTCGTTTTAAAGTTAAAATGTATATTATATTTTATTGTTTGATTAATACTGCGCAACGCCAGGAGCACACATAGGTATTGCTGCAGATATCAATACATTTCCATTCGAATACGTTCAGACTATTCCATATAATATTATATAGTTATACAGTTCAAATAGGTACTCAGCATATTTTTATCAATTAGCGTTTGTTATTATGTTAATAATTACAGCACGATTTAGTTTAGATTTCTTTGGAGATGTGTGTACAAAACATTTTAGCTGGATTATCTTATATCAGGAGAATTGAAACGTCGTTGTCAAGAGTGAGACTGAAAACATAAATCTCGGTGTTGTGCTACTGTGATTAGTAGTAGTTTGATTTATTTTAGTATTGGTCGAGATGTAGAGTTTTATTTGATTTTTTTTCAACATGCGCATTTCTGATTAGCTCAAGTGTTATATTTAAATAGCTTTGTAAACACGAGGAAAAATAACTAGAGTAGCTCTATAGTAATTACATTTCTCGACGTTTAATCATGAGCGACAGTATCTCTTAAAAAACACTTACGAATTTTAATTTGCCCGTTTGAATTAAACCTTTGGTAACGTATATAAAAAATGAATGCGGTCAAACATCCGTAATGTTGAGCAGCGCCAAGTTGGGTGTTTACCCGGTGGCCAAGGCTCAGTCATAATAATATCTATATAGAGAGTTTGTTTTATTTATAGTGTACAATGCTGTGTACATATTATTATTATTGCTATAATATGCATTTTGGACAACAGTTTTTCAGTTTTACCTGTTCTACCTCCGTGCGTTATGCGTAGGCCTGTAATGCGAAAATTAAGCAATGCAAATCCGAAATTTTTTTTGGGCAAATTATGATCGTAGGAATTCCATTATTAATTTAACGGAAAAAAATAAAAATTATGTCTTGTCGGTGATGCAACGCAAAAATTCCAACGACAATTGATGACATTAATGTATACCTTCAAAATAACGACACTATTCCAGCAATATTGTTATTCCTATAATTAAGTACACGAATTTCGTGAGTTTTGTATACCGACCGCGGAGGAAAATTCGGTTACGTTCCGTCTGTTTTCATTCAGCGGTTTCTTGAAGATTTAATTATAGACGAGAGCGCGCGCGCGGTCTCCCGAACATATGTAGGTACGCTCACAAATATATACATAATATATCATTTTATAAATGTAAATATAATGTAATTATAACAATATACATCGCCCGTGTATATAATGCGCATTTCGTGTTAATAACTGTGCCGTATACGACAATAATGGGGCACGATGAATAAAAAGTTCATGCGAATAAAAACCGATAGAGACGTATAAAAAACATGAAGCCACGACGACCGTTCGAAATGGAAGATTCGATACTTATATTATTGTATATTTTATTGTGATACAATGAATAACAGTAATAATAATTACAATATATAGTAATGTAACGTGCGGTGTTATTGATGGCACGCGGGCGCACGATTAAAAAACTCTCAATTGGATTGCTGATATGATACTATTTTATAATACAATATATAGTAAAATATCGCGGCATTATATATATATATTATTATACGTAGGTATATGTATACAACTCTATATCTTATAATTACTATATTTTTTTTTATGGATTTACAATATTATTATTATTTTATACGTATATAATATACCGGCTCTTACGAATATATATATAATATATATGTATCTGGTATATAGTGGTTTTTCGTATGTACACGGATAAACGCCCCCGTCGTCAACGACTCGATCGATTACGATAATTACCGGTCAGTATACCTACGATACCTATATATATACATTTTTATACGTACTGCGCTGGTATTATAATACCACAGCTGGTAGGACGCGTCCTGTACACAGGTACATGAAACAAGCGCAAACTCGTACTACAGCGGCGGTTTCGGCGGCGGCGGCTGTGCCCGAAGGCGCGAGACTTAAACAATAATTATTGATACGCGAGACGAGCATAATACTCTATAATACACATATTATATATATAAACATTATAATACGCACACCATATAACTATTATATACATATATGTGCATATTATATATTAAATAATATATATGGGTATGATGCGGTTTATATATGCACTGCGCCATAGTGATGTTATTATATTATTATTATTATCATTACGACCGTTTCCTTGTCGAAAGCAAAAGTTTAGACCGGACCCGACCTAGCCATAGCTCCTTCTAAAATACATCTCCGTCGAGCGGCAAACACACACGCAATACGCTGGCCGAACGATATTTATTCATTCCGTTCGTTTTTATATAATAATAATTTTATCAATCAAACACATCATGACCGAGTGTAACACATATCGTGATACAAGCTGGATCTATCGAAAGATATATCTGAAAGCCTCGGACCAAACCTGCCAGTCTCCAACATAATCGCCTTCCTCCAACAAACTGGATTGTTCAAATTAATTTAACAAACATGTACATTATTATATAGAATTTTGTTTGTTTTTTTTCCTCTTTATTTTGCTGCAATATAATTTTGTAATATAATATATCTCCCAATGGCCTTGTTGCCGAGGTTTATCTTTGTAATAAAAAAAATAATAATAATATGCTGTGTGTCCGCGAAAACAGGGTAGGTACACAGCTGTACAATTAAATTACCAATATTATAGGTACTCGGTGCTTATGCACTATAGATATTTTTGAATTCCGTTATCTCGATATGAAACTCAACTGTTGGATCGTCAATCAGACAGAATCTTTAAATATGTGTTTAGGGTAATGAATGAGTAATGTGGGTAACTGATTTATGGAGTGTACCCGATTTTCGAGGACACACGATATATGTATATAGGTAAATATTACTTTTATTTCGCGCTTTTTTCACGACATATTTAAGCCCTTCGTAACAATACATCGCGATCTTATAAAATAAATAGTTAGTAACGGTGCTGCAATCGTATATTTATAACGTTCGCCATAATATAATATTACAGTAAACAAGTCACACGGGCGAGTGTGTTAAGTGTTAAAAAAAAATGTCGTCGTTTTATTACTGCTCTCACTCGGAAACGGACGACGAGAGTCGTAAAAAATAACTGCATTATAACAAACGAAAAAAATCAAAACGTAAACACATAAATATATATATAATTATATATACACGGTGCTTATAATGTTTGGAAACTATATATACGTACAAAACGCACGTACAATACGCTTCACGTATAGTTTGAGTATTTCTCAACATTTCGATCGCCCTACATGCACATTGTACCTACCTATATAATATCATAATATCTATAGTCAGCGAATCTCGTCCTAAATACCGATAACGCAATCTTCATTCTTCATTATAGAATTCATTCTTGAACCGATCCAAATCGTAGTATGTAATAATCTGTACCTCCGTATAATAATTGAAACGCTTAATATTGAATCTTATTTAAAAGATATAGGTCCATATAAAGCTCGGATCTGACTATATTATTATAATTTATAAGTAAAGTTGTGTATGAAAAAAAATGTCTTTATTAATATGCTCAAATCGAATACCAAGAAGTATTAAAAGTCCAATGTAAGTCCTATGATAGGTACATGATTAATATTTATATCTACTAAATGCGACTTTTTTTTAGGCTTTCGATGCACAATTATATACTGCTGCACCGTACATACGCGCGTATTATTAAATATGATTTATCGACCATAGCACCTCCCCTTTTTCATTCCTGAATCGACGACCGATTACCAGTATATACCTAATAATGTTTAATGGTAAAAGTCATTATGGTTTGACGCGTATTACGCGGGCGCGTGCGTGTGTTATTATCACGGGCAAATATATAGTCGCCCAACGCTGAGCGAGGGGCGGGGGGGTGTCATGTTGGGAAAATAAAAAAATAAAATTTAAACGCAGTGACACATTTCCGTAATTATTATGAAATCGCGTGGGAAATATTAATTTGTAAAATATCATTTGTTCGTGTGATCGGTTAGGTATATTATAACGAGCGCAATATAATAAAAACATTATCGTCCGGCTCGCACATATAATAATATATTATATACCTACACCTATATATTTTTTAACCTTCGTCAGCTGTAGGTTGATAATATTATATTATGGATTGGGGACGCGATACAACCGAATCGTCGTGCGGTCGAGCCGTATATAAACGTGATTTAATAATTATTTAATTACGATTTTCCGTTTCTTTATTATGGTTCGTACGCCGATACGGCATATCAAGTGATTTCGTTTTTTTTCCTCACTCCGAATTCTTTTCAAAACGTCTGCCACATCGACCTCGGTGGCGCCTTTTTTTGTACGTTGCCGCACGTGTGCGTATATTATATTATTATTTCTACTCAGAGACGGAGGTGCGACGAGGATTTCCACCATTCGCTGGAATAATAATAATAGCTGTATATGTACCTATATATATATATATATATATATATATTATGCGCTACACACAAAGTGGCGTACATATATATGCTGCAGCATAGCGACGACGATACGACCGACTGACTGACAGCCGACCGTCCCACAACTGCACGCGCGACGGACCCGGACCCGAACGACCCTTATCGCGTGTATGTGTAACCGCCGCCGACGGCCCAAAATTTGCGCCCCCGAACCCCCTTTAAGCATTGTACTTCGGAAAATGACAGTTTTGTTCGTCCGATTTTTTTATTTCAAAATTTTATCACCGTTTGCGTATAATGATTGTATCATTTATATTGTACGCGCGTTTATATCGCTGCAGCACATTGTATCGGCGAGGGTTGATTTTTCGCGGGGGTACCAAAGTCGTCACCGCACGAGGACGTGGCGTAGGGGGAAACGGCCATTACGCGACAACACCTGCCACTCCCGACTTCTATGCGTACATTATTATGTACACGATCGCCTATAATAGTCAAACGCTAGTTCGATTGTCGGCTATTATACATAATATATGAGGGGAGGAAAACCAAAATTTGCGGTTTTTTTTCGCACGCGGGCTCTATGGTGTGTGGAATACGATTTTTGATCTCGCCATTCACTGCAGAAACCGTACGGGCCCGGCTTAGGGAGGTGAGCTATCCCGAGAAATTTTCGATGGGCCTGCAGTCATGAGTGTTTGGTGGAAATTTTATTTCATGTGATGATGCGAAATTACAATACGAACGTTAGTATAGAAGATATGATTGAATCGAATTATGAAACCGTACAGGTGATACTACAGTAATGGTAGTAGGCTGTAAGTTGTAGTCCAACGTTATAAAAATCTTAAGACACGGTGGGCTGAGTGTATATATGGACAAATTATAGGACTCGGTGGCCGGTTGGTCATCGAGATAGGTACTGCGTTTTATAGAGTTTCGTGATGTGTCGCAAACAAACAGTACTTGAAACGATATGTACAATATAATCATTATACTGTCAAATCGTACCTATATATTATAGGTAACTCAAATTATGTAGAATACCTGCTGGGCGTTCGCTCGTGGCTTACAAAAATCGATCATCGGCAAATTGCCTCCAATGGGGTGCGATTTGCGACACGTTTTGAAATCTTCACAGTATTTTTTTATCCCAAATTTCATTTTCGTATTGTAGTATACATTTCGGTTTTGAAGGAGCGCGTATTATGTCCGCGTAAATTCAACAAGTACTATCCGTCCTGTTTATGTAAATACAGCAAGCGAACTATAGCCGACGCCAATTATTATGGATTATCATATTATACAATATAATATTATAATCACGAATTAATAAAATTAATATCATGCGTGCATTTATTTAATATAATAGGTACACGGGCGCTTCTGTATATAGTTTAATGTTATAATATTTATAATAATTTACGCACTGAATGGTGTTGTGTTATATTATAGTTTCTTCATTAAAACACGTTACGCAACGTCGACCATCGTATATATTATTATTATTATTATAATGGTACAGTAATCATGGTGGATATCGTCTGCGGCTGGTAATAAGAAAAAAATAAGCCGGCGCTGACGTTCAAATTATCGTCCTGTACTTATGTAGGTACTTCTATAATATAATATTATCATCGTATAATATGTGCTGCAGACTATACATTACGAGTTACGACAGCAGTCGTTGGTCCCATCGCATATACATTCCACGAGGACTTGATTCGGGCAACTTATATGCGGACATATGCATATATAATATATATATATATTATATATTTTCTACTCGTAGTTTTCCTGCACTGTACAGTGTACACGATATCGCTGCAGACACGGGCACACGGCGGTGGTGTGACGATATACATATAACATAATAACTGTTTCGATATTCGTTAAACCGTGCGTAATTCGGCGGCGTTTTCTACAATTCGACCTTTGAACGTGCACCCATTACAGTAATAATATTATTATGATAATTTGTGGAGACAACTTTGACATAATATACGTCGGTTGTTACATATATTTAACCAAATTATTGTACATAATATATTATAGTCAAGCCGAGGAGCGATCGTCGACCAATAAGTGTGTCACTGGTGGTAATCGGGGTAATCGTTTTCCGTATAGGTACACGCATATAAAATGTAAACACACGCTGGTGAGGGGACCTCGAAAAACGGCAGTGACGACGAGGACGACGACGTTTGACACGAAAAGGCGTCTTATATATACATATTATAAGCGGGAAGGGCGGTCGCGGGCGATCATCTCGCACTTTATTTACGAGGGATCCCTATCGTGTGTATATAAAAAAAAATCCCCTACTTGCGAGTCCAGTGATTATATATCACTAACTATAATAATGCGTACGACCCGAGATTTTGATCCTCTCGGCTCGCGTACACAATATTTTTATTACTTTGGTATTTGGCCGTGGCCCGTGCTGCAGGGTGAGCAGAGTTTTGCATGCAGCTATACGATGATGAAAACAACCAATTATTAAATTAATAAATCGTATATTTATAAATGATAATATTATGTGATACACATATTTTACGACCCTCCGACGCTATCATGGGTACACTGTATTATATAATAATTTCCATCTGAATTTCGCATGTATTCGCATTTCTGTGTTTATTAAGACACACGATAAGAGAAAGTCGGTCAGCGAGTGAAAAAGGGTGGTTGCCGATTATTTTAGTGTAATTATACCAGAGACGGTTCTGATGAGACAGTATTTTTTTTCACGCAAACTTGCAGCGGTTCATTTTTAACCGAAACCAGGGTATAGGTACTAGTATTGGCAAGTTCGTTGGCATATTATTATACTATAGCTGCATTGGGATTTTGGCCGATGAGACACTTCAAGCAGTATTGTAGGCAGCAATGTTATATACGAGTATAGCTGGGACACGAGAATTTGGTCGAGAAATTGTGGTGCGAGCAAATATTTGTATGAGTACCAAATTATAGTACCATATACTATTATGTTTCACCGACTTCGTTTGCTCTTGTTATTATATAAGCCGATAAGTCTGAAAACTCGTGACATAATGTATTATTATACTCAGCTGTTAAACAGTATTTCGCGAAATTATCGACAAAGTTTTGTTGGCGTAGAAATCGTGATTGTAAGTTGTAACAAAACGAACAAATAGATTGAAACGACGGAGCATTATTATATGGTATCCGCACCAAGTCCTTCGATGCTTTATATAGGTAACCTACCTACCTAGCAAATAATCAGACCATTTTTTAGTGTGAATTTTGCTGAGATCTGGGCTCTACTGATAATCGTTTTTTCGAATGTTACGGTCTATCACTGATGTCGAACTAGATTTTTATTTTTCACAAGTAGTACTCAAATTTATACATGTCCCTATATATATTATGCATACCTACCTACGAGTTATACAATATTAGTATTTAGTAGTCCATACAGTACCTATTTTTTACTTTTGACCTACTCTATATAATATTATGATATCTCGAACGTGTTTCGCTCGAACGTGTTATTGAATTATAACAGAATATATTTTAATGTAGGCCGGTAAAAATTATTTTATACATAATCCATTCGTCAGTAACGAATAATGTTGGTGTATATTATTCTCGTTCAATTCGATGCATAATATAGTTTAATATACAAAACATTGCAGGAGTGTTATAAAAGAAATGCTTTAACAATTAAACCGTCGTTAGTGGTTTTTTTACGCCAATAGCTAATGTGTTATACAGTCCCATTGTTTGTTTCAAAGTAGGGTTGTTTTTCAAATTATATTTTAACCACAATAATAATTTATTTTTATCGGTGTTCAAATCGAGTTTTAACTACCCGCGCGCGACCTCAGTGGTATGCTATTGACTCTAAATTAACATTATTTTATTATTCGGATTATTATAATATCATTATGTTTTATGTCCAGACTCCCAGCGTGATTTATTTCACGTTCAAACAGAATATACTCAGAGTTAGATTTTTATAAATACCAAAATTAATTATAAACGGTTTGAGATTTTATTTTTTGTCCATCAAACAACTTTTTAAATAGGTATGTTATTTTAATAATAAATTTGATTTTTAATTTCATGAGCAAATATTTTCCTTAAGACATGAGTGCACAACATCTCCATTACCGAGAAGAATTGATTTATATTATCGTATTTATGTTTGTTTAATGTTTATAAGACGAAAGTATTCAAGATAAATTGTATATAAATTGATTTTTAAATATCTGATGTTTAACACAAACAAATTCTAATCGTGAATCCACGATTTCGTGGTTAGTTAAAACTTAATTAAATCATTGAAAATTAAACATTTGACAATCAAATAAATCTACTGTCAATGATATAATATTATTACTTTAAATTATACGTAACATATTTTATAATAATTATATTTTTGTCAGAGCACTTCAAAATTTAACGATATAAAAAGTGCAGTTATGGAAATGTTTAATTATTTTATAATATTGTATTAGATTTAAAACGAAAAGTATGTAGATTTAATTTTGTACACATATTATATATGTGTGAGATGATTTATGTGAGAAATCATAAACAGGTTCTGTCAAGCAGATATTTAACCACAATTTACCCTATTTATTCAAATTATATAATTTCACACACAACGGGCACATTTCACGATTAGAATTTTACGAAATGGGTAGGTCTTGACTATGCGAAAATTTAAAACTGCCAATACCTATATTATTCATAGGTGTTTTTAAATTTCAGATAATATATTTATAGGTCAGTGATTATCGTTTTTACAATCGCGAATTTCAAACACGAAATAAAAACTCACTTTACCTACACCTCCCATACGTAAATAATATTTTGTCTATATTTCAATTATCGCGATACTCTAACGAAATCCTACGATACGACACTTGATGGGTGTATACTATATTATGACTTTTACTATTGAAACAATATCGTCATTAAAGTAACATTCGACACACGGTATATTGTGTTCTACCTATATAATATAACATGTACCTACACATATATGTATATTAAAATCAGGTACCTAAACCGGTATATATGGGTATAATCGGTTATTAACAATATATGGGGTGTACTCACTCTGTCCGAGGTGAACTCTCTTCATCCACGGGTAGATCTGCGGTGGGTTTTGGCCGGAGCCCTGTTTGCCGCCCGAAGACGCTGGTCCGTTGCCGTTGCCGCCGCCACCACCGCCGTTGGACGACGTGGACGATATGGACGAGGCGGGCGACGAGGACGTCTGCGAGACGGGGCCCTGTGTGGCGGGCGAGGAACCGGCCACCGGGCCGCCGGACGACCGGACAGACTTCATGACGACGGCGGGCGGTGGTGACCGGGACCCGGGTGGCGGTGCTGCGGACGTGGTCAGGTCTTGCGGCGAGCTGATGCCGTTCGGCGTGGCCGACGCCGAGGCGGTCACTTCGTACTTGCACTGGACGACACCGCCGGCCGCGGACGGCATGCCGACGACGTTGTTGTTGAGCGCGGACGATATGGGCGATATGGCGCCACCGCCACCGGGCGACGGTAGACCGCCGACGCCGCCGCCACCGCCGTGGTGCTGCAAGTGCTGCAGGTGGGCGCCAGCGGCCGCAGCAGCCGCAGCCGCCTGAAGCCTCTGGTGCTGCTGGTGCTGTTGGTGCTGTTGCTGGTGGTTGACCGAGTGCAGTTGCGTATAGTCGATCATGGACGGCGACGACTGTTGCATGTACTGCGACGCGTACTGTTGCGGCGAGTAGCAGCCGGCGGCCGGGCCTGCGTTGTACACGCCACCGCCGCCGCCACCGCCCTGGGCAGCCTGTCCGTAGTAGTCGGCAGCCGAGGCCGAAGCGGCACCGCCGCCGCCCGGACTGTTGCCCGTCTGTAGCGGGTCGACCGGCGATGTGACCGCTCGGCCCTGTTGCTGTTGGGCCTGCTGGCTCTGCTGGTAGCAGTTCATGAACTGATACGAACTCATGTTCATCTAAACGGTTCGGATCGCGCGCGCGCGCTTCGATGCGACGTTTACTTTCGACGACCGGTCACTGTGCCCGTCTGTTATATACAAAGCTCACCGGAGGGCCGACGAACCGTGCTTTGACGATATATAAATATGTATCATATATTTACGGACAACGGTGTGCAAATATTATGTTTGACAGTGGTCCGTCGTCAGGTCTCCAACATGCCATTCGAAAACCGCGTCATAATGTCTGCTGCATCGATGGGAAAATTATCCGGAAAAAAACACGAAATTGAACGCACTTGAAAACGAAAATAAAAAAAAAAAAAATTAAATAGTCGCGGAATATCTACGCGAATAGTATATTATTATTATAATAATATAATAAAATAAATAATACGTCGAACGTCGAAAAATCACCAAGCGCGCCGCGGCCGAATAATAATATTAAATTACGATAATAATACGACAACAATAATGTTAATGTACCGTCGTACGTGTCCGTCGGACGGGGCTGGGGGCCACGTGCTAGTGTAATTTACGACTGCGGCGGCGATCCGCGTTCGGAGGCGAGTGGAACAGTACAGCGGACCGACTCGGAGGACCGAACTCACTCCGAAACCCGACAACTTCCGACGCGGCTGGAGACGTGCGCGCGCTGTGCCCGTGTGTGCGTGTGCGTGCGTTTGTGTGCGCGTGTTCGCGCGCTCGTGTGTACGCGTGTACGTGTGCTTGTGTGTGCGTGTGCGTGTGTGTGAGCGCCTGTGTGTGAGCGCGCGTATCCGTACGAACGTAACCGCGGCCGTCGACCAATCGGGACGCCGGACGGTCGGCGCTCGGATCTGGCAGTCCCTCGTGTGCCGCCGCCGCCGTCGACGGAGGCGGCGGCGGCGGCAACGACGACGACGCATGAATGAACCGGTGTGCGCTGCGCCGTCGGTGGCGGTGGGGGCGGGGGAACGTGACCGCCGCCGCCGCCTTCGGACTACCTATTTCGTCGCGGACGTCGTTGTTTCGTACGCCGCACGCAGCCGTGTCCGAGTTGTTGCCGGTGACCGTCCGGCCAAGGCGCTCGCGTATACACGGTTTTATGTTATTATTATTATTATTATTTTTATTATTTTTTTAATATATTTATTATTATTATTATTTTTTTGTTCTTTTAACTACGAGCGGAAAACAATAATAATATTATAATAAATATATTATATTTTCTAATAAATCACGATATATTATAATGTCCTAACGTGAATTATTTCATTGCATGTCGTTTTCGCAATGTAGTATGAACACTGCCGACTAGTACCTACACATTTTTATCTTAGAGATTAAGTACATTTTTTTTTTTTTGACACAGATATAAAATAAATAATTTATGTCTTAACTTTGTGAAAATGAGATTGCTCTTAAATATAATTATGAAACAATCATAATGACCAAATAATAATGCTAAATAATGTATAACAACTTAATATCATTAATTTTAACGATTCTATGGATTATAATATTATTATTTTCCAATGCTTGTTGGTAAATTTATTAATTTTAATATTGTTTCATAATAACTTTGATTTTGATTTTCTCACATATTTCAATTGGTTTATAATATGTATATTATATTATTATCCGTTTCCCATCTTATAGGTAATATATTTTATAAGTTGCATACGTAATATTACATGTCTATTATCATATTTTGTTGGGATTGTGATTATACCTTCAATTGCTATAATATTACAACAATTAATATGTTTTGTTGAATATTTGAAATATACATTTATTTCGTTAGCTGATGTTATTAAGTATTGTATTTCAAATGGTACGAGTAAGGTTTAATAAAGAAATTATTTATGACATTATTTGTAAGTACTCGCATCTCGCATTGTGTAGAACTTAGGCTAAATTTCGCTATAATATCTTAACGAGAATTAATAATAATGGCTTCTATATCGAATAATACTGTTAACCGCAGATGTATAAGACGTTCGGACACTTCGAGCAGATTGATTGACTGTGTAACAAAAATACAATTAATTCTATAAAATAACAAATACTGAAAGTTAGTAATTAAAATTAAATTGTATGTTGGAATTCCCGATCTCTTATACAAAGGTGCGCATTGACTTGTTAAAAAGTTATTTTTTTAAACTTTTTAACTTAACTATAGTTAATTATTTTTGTTTTTAACTTGTTAACTTATTCAGTTAAACTTTGCATTGTTGTAACTTAATTTTGTGTAGTTAATTATTATTGTCGTGCAGTTAAGTTAATTTGCTTTTCATGTCATACAGAACCAACTAGACAATAGAGATTCGTTGACTTTTTTTCGATTTTAGTCATTTATTTTATAATTATAATATATTATAATAATTTATTTTTTTACACAATATTAAAATTCTTGGGAAATGTTTGTGTAAATCAAATACTAGGGCAGTTTATGACATAAAAATATCGTAGCATTAAAAAAAATAACTTTCTTTTTAACCAAGTTAAGTTTATTTTATTTTTTATTTTAACTTTTAACTCATCTTTTAACATTTAACTGAAGGCAATTTAACTTAATTAACTTAGTTTGCCACAGTTAATTATTTTCATGAACTTGCCCACCTTTGCCCTTACACCATATAAATATTTTTAAAAACAATGGAAGCTCACTTCTTCAGTATAATGTATTTCTATGTGCCCTGCAGTGATTGAGTAGGTCACTTTAAAGGATTAGTAAAACTTGAATTCAATGATAAATCATTGTGTATATGAATAAAAAGTATAAAAAATGATACAGCCATCTCTGGGAAGTGGGTGGATTACTACTGAATTAGCATTTATTTCTAAGGGTATAGTTTATGTTATATTATTTATATTATTATTATATTAATTTGGTATGTTGAATTAATATGTTCCAATAAAATTGCATATCATTCACTCAGTATCAACATAAATATAGCCACTGCAGGTATGAATAATTTTGTAGTAGGACCTAAAAATAGGTTGAAAATTGTCTAAATATTTTGAAAATTTAATGGTTCATATAAATATAAGATATGTAAATGGTAATAATGTAATATACATATTATAATGTCCAGAAGTACCTATAATGTTTCAAGTCTTCACGGTTAATATTTTTTGAATTATATCAAATTAACTAAAATTATTAGAGGAAAAATAGTTATTTTTCGATTAAATATTCAAGTTCTTCAAAATTCGAAGTTCTTATGTTAATACAATAAAGGTTTGAGGATGTACTTATATTTGATATGTATGACTATTGTCAACTAAAATTATGAGGAATCTTGTAGTAAATGCGTATACATATTACTTGACTGATATGTTATCAACATAAACTGAAAATAATTGAATATTGAAAATGTATATAAAATATAAATGGGCAGCTAAAAAAATAGTCGACACAAATTGTAATTATTGTCTAGACAATTTGAATTATATAAGTATTTAGAATAAATATTTAAAGTCTCTACGGTGATTATTATTTATTGAATCATAAAAAAAAAACACCATAATAGATTTCGTGAATATTGGTGATGTGTTATTAGATTCTCTCAATTATTAATAATGGTTATTTTCCCATTTTCTACTTCCCAAATTTATTTATTACCAACAAAATCTACAATTTTCTATCAGAAACCACACTCAATTTATTATGTTTATGTAAGATTAAATCGAATGTTGCTTGTAAATTATAGATTGCATGTCACAACACTGTATACATAATTATTATTTTATAACAAGTAGTTATTATAACTGCCTAATTATAATTCCTTTTAGTTATTTGGTAATCGGTATTTACGATTAACGATATACATTATTTTTATTACGGCTGTAACACTTTTAACATCAAATAATTAAATTATATTAAAGAATAAAAATAATAATTATTGTGTTTATGTATATAATATTATAATATACTTATATAGGTTTGTGATGATTTAATAAATTAAATTATTTCTTATAGCTATAAAAACCCTCTGTGGAATTGGTTATATAGGCTCATGTAACTTATATATATATATATATTTATAAATGGATGTTCAATAGTTATATGTAATTAGTTACCTAATAGTTATTACAAGTAATTATAGTGTTTCTTACATATATATGTATGTCTAAAGGAATTACATTAAAGTAAGAGATTTAAAATTTTATGAAAATTATATAATAAATGAAGAGAAATAAAAATGATTTTATTGTTATTACCTATTACCTATATAAGTAAATATGCACAAATATATTATAAACAATTTTTTTTTTGTATGTGGCAATACCATACCAGATATAGGGACAGCAATTAATGTAAACCCGTTCGATATTGTTTAAAATATTAAGATATAACTTATATAGTTTATATTATAATATAAATGTACCTAATTACTAATATAATGTATTTTTATTAGTTTCTAAATAAGTGAAATAGAGTTGTTTTTCTGCATTATTAATTACGTCCAATATATTATCTGTGTATTTTTACTCTTCAAATGATAAAATAATAATCAAGTTTATATTTTTCCACATCAACTCTATCGTCCAGAAAAAAAATATTTAGTTAAGTACCTATACTATATATCTATATCAATAATATAATATATATTTTATATGTACCTATTAAATATTATGGTGATGACGATATGGTCAATTGTTCGTTATCGGTAACCGAAGTCGGACGTCTATATATATTATATATATTAATATCTAATCAATTCATCTTATATTACCTTAAAACACGAAAGCGTAACTTATTTATTTGATAGAAAACACATCGAAAACTTACAAATCAGACATGACGTATTAAATGACAAACTATTTTTCAACTCAAGATACGCGATAATGTAATTATCAAAAATCCGTTATTACTAATCGCGTCCCATGCAGCACGAAGACTTTTCGGTGATTTTACATGTCTACATAATAATATTATTTAGTATGATATAATGATTAATGATCATCACTTTTGTCCGTGATTATTGCTGCACAACACGGCTATATTTTAAATGTAACGTCGATAGCCCGCGACGCCATGTCACCCTATAATCACACGAATATTTTAAGTATAGTTATTACTTATTAGGTAATATAAATAGATTAAGCTATTCGGAGATTTTTCAATGCCTAATTGCTTATGATTTATTATTATATTATTATAAAATGTTGATAATTCTATTTGAATATGGGATTCCAGATGTCAATTTGTTTTTAAGAATGTACAAGTGTACAAATAACTTTTAAACGGTATGAGATTTAATAGGATTAACTACCTAGGGGAGGTGGTTACAATTTTTATTAATAATTTTCTAATTATTTTGATTGTTTTACTGAAATTATCTATTTGGTATAAATTAAGTTAAATAGTAACCTCAGTCTTTACCACATTATATTAAAGAAACACAGTCTTTTTTTATAAAAATCTTACCTACTTATTTATTTGCAAATTATTTTAATTGTAACCTACGTATTATAATAACACATAATACAGTACAATTATAATCATACTGAAATATTAAAATTTAACACATGACATCAATATATTTTGTTATAGGTACCTACGTGCCGCGGTCGTCTTTAACTTTAAGTTATATTAGCAAAGTGTAATCATAATGTCTATGTAAGTACAAGTTTTTATTTTCAGCTCTATAATATAGGTACTCGCCTGATTTGCAAACACGTGAAAATGATCATCAGACCATAAAATTGCTAAAAATTTATCTCGTTTGCAATACGCTCTATAGATATCCAGATGGTCGACTCCGCCCCCGTAATAAAATCATATAACACAATATGATCGGTCCATCGGGAATCTTCCCGACAACTCGCCAGTCTGCCATTTGCCACTGGTGTCTAAATTATATATAATTTTTTTTTTACATAAGGTCTCAATATGGGCTAAATATTTATAACATCACTATACATGTGTAATACATTATAAGATCAATTGATATAGATAATATTAGTTACACTAGCATGTATATAGTGTGAAGAGACCTCCCAGTAGGACCGTCGTCAAATAATTAGTGTTTGTTCATTTGAGTAGTATTATATTCATCAGGTTATGAAATAGTTGTATGTAAGTATATATTATATATTTAGTATAATATACCTAAAACAACTTTTATTTTTATACCTTATCATTATATAATAAGATAAGCAGGTTAAGACACAATATTGTATTTTTAATCTTATTTTTTGGGGTTGTCTGGGATTGTATTATAATACTTATTACTTATAAGAGAGTCAAGTGATAAGTAGATTGTAATGGTGAAGTAGTTGGTTTTGGAAGCGATTGTAGCATGTGGAGTTTAGCTAGTTCAATGCAGCACTATATAGTGCATATAGTCAGTTTAATATTTTAATAAAATCGGCTTATCCGAATCGATATTTTTCCGTAACGCTTTGCTTACTTTTCACCATGTGATGTGACATTTTTTCGCCATCGATTTATACTGTAGATTTTATTTACGTACGAATGCGTTTCAAATGGAAAGCCGCAATAACCCATGGCCACGAATTCCATCCAACATACAATTGCAGGGACTCAATCCAAACCATAAGAAAAAAACTGGTTCTGCAGGAACCGATATTTTGCTAGCTATAACCAAAAGCTTCATCTTTCCGTATAATTATAGTATATAGTATTTATTTATTTTTGGTTGAGTTATTTATAAATTATATTGAAACTGGTTCCAATCAGTAAAAATTAAATAGGATTTTTTAATTTTGAAGGCTTGGTATACATACGTTTTATTTTATTCTAAGAACCATTCTGAAACGAAAAACATCATAAATAATAAATATTCCAATTTCTCAATATGACGTGATTGATTAAATGCTTATACTTGTTTATTTATATTTATATTAATTATTGTACAAATTAGGAAGCTGAAGGGATATAATATATTATAGGGTATAATGTATACACACTAATAATTGTTCGTGCAAGGACGTGTGCCTCAAATTTAATATGTGCCAATTTTTAAAGATTGCAATCCCTTTGAGCCGAAGCATAATATAATATAATATTATGTTTGGACGATATTATTAATTTTCTAATGAAAGGCGGCGTATATTATTCAAACTGTTTAAATAGGTCAAAATAAGAAGCATGTTTAAAGGGTGAGCGTGGGCCGGATGAAAAGGGGTAGGCGGCCCACTTCCATCTCAGGTCTAGACTATATATATATTATATATATATAGGTATGTAGTTTCTTAACTAAATGTTTAGTGTCTATTGCAACGTATATAATATGGGGACTATATAGCGTGCGTCTTCCTATGTCTCTGTGATATACCTAACCTTTTGTTTACTCGTTTACATAATACCGCAGCGTACGATGCTTATGTTAACCTATATATATATATATATATATATATATATATATATATTATATGTATAGCATATAAATAATATTATGTCGTTTACTACTGCTGGTGCAGGATATGCATATATATTTATATATATATATACGATGGGAGGATACTGCAGCGTCGAGTTCGACGCACACGTGTAAGTCAGAGAACTGTATACAGTGTGTCTATTGGATTATTGTATAGTTGTGCGGGTGTGTGCGTGTGTCTAACACATGTCTTACGCGACCGGTAAACGCGCGGGGCCCGACAACAACCCCACACACGGATTCTTGAGGGTTGTTATCGAATACGCGTCACACACGCGCGCGCGCGCGAACACCCGCACCCACCCACCCCAAATACCCACACACACATGACGAGCCTGTCGACAGACCCCTCTATCGCGGCCGAAGATTTTGACAAACTTTGACCGAAAACCCGCTGTCCCGCTCGCGGTCCACCGCAGCATCGCTATATAGATGATTATGCACGAGCGCGTGTCTGCGTCTAATCTATACATAATATTATATTACACATGCCTAATGTGTGTGTGTATACAGGCAGTCTTGACGTTTCCTTGAGTTTGCCGAAACTTTGTCCATATATAGTCGCACCTTGGACAGATTGACATCGTTTGTCACTTGGCGATCCACTCGGAACCTGCTGCAGCGATAACGCGTTCGCCACGCTGACTTGACAGGGCGCGGTGAGTCATTCGCTGGTATCGACGTATTATAATGCGATAAACCCTCTGCAGGCTATACAGTCGGACGTCTTAGATGTCGTGTTGAACTGCATATATTATAATATATAGGTCATGGTCGAAATATACAAGGTTGTTGCATACATATACATCCCGCTTTTCAATCAAATATTTGATGATAAAAACAAAATTGGCAGCCTAAACAGAGCCCATAATAATATCGAGTATGTATGCGCGGGATTTTGAATTTGTTAGCTATGTCAGCGTATATTTTTGATGATAAGAAAAATTTATATTTGTGATATCCCTTTACGCAACCGTTTTGTTTCTGATGATAACGATTCGACTCGATATGCAATAACCTGTATATTTCGACCATGATATAACTATATCAAACACCTGCCCCGCAAGACGTAGTTTCGAGACGATATTTTCGTCCCGTTTTAGCTCGTCCGCGCGATTAGTACGATCGACCCACACTCCGCGGGCCGAGTCCTTTGACCGATCCCCATAATAATGTCCGGCGGACGACGGAATTCCCCCAAATTTCTCTCGACCACGCACGACGTGACACAGCTGATGGATAACTATAACGTCTAATTTGTACGTCGTAAAATGTATACATATTGTATTATATTATGATATACCGCGCAGATGGTAGCGTTTTCGGCGGCAGTGTTTTAAGAGGAAATATTTTTTTCCTCGTATGTTTAATGTGCGTTCTGCGAGTTTTTCTATTTTTTTTTTTTTTTATTTATTGTTATTTACAACTGCGCATATACCCGCTTGTTGTATATAGATACAATATATATACAGATGCAATACACGTTGTATTAATTTTTGAAGCGCGCACGTGATCTTTATATAATATTCAACGGCTAAATTATACGTATGTTTGGTTTAACTCCGGTTCAAGGTCTTTTTTTTTTTATTTTTTTGCTGTTTGAAACACTTTATAGTATAACAGATTTTATCTATTAATATATTTATTCTTTAAGAAGATCGCATGGGCCCCGCCACAAACTCAGAAGTCGATATTTGTATTATCGTTATATACCTTCTTGTATATAATTCGTGTAAAAACGATTGATTAGAAAAATAATCAAACAGTTAAGGGATAATATTAATGGTGTTAAAAAAATTACAGTTTGGGTGATGGTTAGGGGTTAAATTAGGTCCTTACCTAGATAAGGTCTAGACGATCCGAGTATAATGAAAAGAATACGATTTCGAATCAACGAAAAATATTATTTCATATAGATAAACTATATAATATATTATAGGTATACTCTGTCTAACGAGAGAACACGCCGATCCTGACACCCTGCCATAATTGAGACCTCGGTTCCATTATGGCAAGGTGTCACGTGATGTTCGGGGGATGCACAGAAGAACCGATTTTTGTCGGGCAGCGTGTTTTCTCGCCGCGCACAGAGTATATAATATAATATATGTATACACAATTTGAATGGTATTTTTT
The DNA here is from genome assembly GCF_005508785.2 of Acyrthosiphon pisum. NCBI lineage: Eukaryota > Metazoa > Arthropoda > Insecta > Hemiptera > Aphididae > Acyrthosiphon > Acyrthosiphon pisum. Next base: position 143,114,367 of record NC_042494.1, read on the forward strand.
GGGGGGGAATTTAGAGCAACGTAACAAACGGTCGTATTATATTCAAATATTATTGGTATGTCGTTTCAGCTATCGGTAACCTGCAGCAGCCACCCCAAGTGTAATATAATGTTTTACCTACTTTTGAGTCTGCAGACGTAAATAATTAGTTGTATACGTATATGACGAAAACCGTTGGAAAGTACAAATTTCGAGCGCTGACGAAGCTGACGAATAGTTCCTACCATTCCTCCGTATGAATATATAATATGATATTATTGTACATGATTCAAGAAGTATACACAAGAGACGAGTAAACATGACCATGTTTACGATACATGTGTATATGTTTGATATAGTTTGATAGAACAGAGAGTAATTAGTCTTATTATAATTTTAACCGAGTTTAAACATTCATATACATACATATATATTATATAATACACGCGTCGAAATGTTGAATAACGAATTATGCGCGTTTAACAACTTGACGATTTGTCAAATTGTGCCGCTGCCCTTGATTATTTATTATGTATATATAATTCGTTGTCGTAAGCGCGGTGCATATAGTATGTACACAACAGGTTACGTTATGGGAATTATTTAATAGGTCTTCCAAATCTTTTGACTATATATTATACGAGTATACATAATATGTATATATTATAATGTGCACATGGTGACGTTCCTTTTTTATTTCCCTCGTGCAAAGTGTTTCCAGAATTCAGAAAGAGTCCCTTTGCCCACGGAACCGGTTTGCGTAAGTGCTCAAATAATAATAATATTACCTATAGCTGTGTCGACGACGATGTACACGGCGGCAACGCGAGGGACGACCCTCGAAACCGTTTCTCGCATATGTACTACGAAATTAAAAAAACCATCACTAATATAATATTAATTGTACGTACGATACAATAATATGTATATAGGCCACGGTTATCTACTAGAGTAGTACGATCTAGCTGGTAACCGTGTTATAGGCGAGTATATAACGTTGTATGAACTTATAGGCGGATTGCCGTTTGTTCTAAAAAAATACAAAATACCCGAACGCGAATGATTTTAATACGTACTTACCTTTTTTTATTTTGTATAGCTTTGTATTTCGACAGATTTACTGAATACAAGCAATATACCTAGGTGCTGTCAGTAAACGTACTTGCCACTACTTGGCATATATGGTTTAAAGTTTAAGTTTAATAATGGTGTACGCAGTGTTCAAGCTGGTGAGTCCGTCCGTTGCGGCGATTTTTTCCACTGCGGTGCACTCGTGTTGCATAATAATTATATGCACTTACACATGCACAAAAAACTGCAGTGAATAAGGTGATAAGCAAAACCCTTATTTAAGACGCGAGTACTGCAGCGTGCATGCCAATGTTGTTCTGTCCACACGGTTCAAGTCTCCTATAAATGTTATATTATATCCGTATCAATACGAATATACCTATAGTAGAAATGTATTGTTTCGATACTCATATTATTATATTAACCGTCACCTGCTTTATGCCCATTTGTCGTTTAAATATACGTATACGACGAAGGGGTGTGCAGACCGCCGCAGTATTAAATATGCGCGGAAAAAAAGACCGTCAAACGTTAATCGTTCGAGTACAATATATGTTTTATACTTTTCGAAAATGATTAATGATTTATAACATTCGTATTGCGACTCGGCAGTCCGTACCATGAGCGTGTACACGCGATATTCCGTTAGCATAAAATACGATTTAATGTTCACGACGGTTCGAACCGCGATCGGACGCGAATTATATGTATATACATAATATTATGCACGCGCAGTTTGGCGACAGTATGTGTATACAGTTCATCGATTGTTATTTGTTATATTATTGTTTTCTTTATTTAACACGCGTGAAACGAATTCTAACGTACGATACAAATACCAAACAATAGGGTGTATCGTACTATTATTGTAATGCACGAGCGACATCGCTGTACACCAAACGGACCGCGGAAGACGTTTAAAGTGAAGTCGATGAATTTTGTATACACTGCAGCCGCAACATTTCGGCACACTGACAACGGTCGTAGATCTATAATAATAAATATAATTCGTCTAAACTCGCCTTCGTATGCACTCATAAACGGATTATACTTAAATGCACACGAAACGAAATCCACATCATGCATACGTCCTGCCTACCACTTGCCTCTGGGCTATGAATAATATTTTGGTACATTCGAATGTTCTATAATATTATCACTTTCGTATAACATTGCAGTATGGCGACGTCACTATTAAATATAATATATATATTTATTGCGCGTGACGTATCGTTCATCGTTTAGAGTTACTTTGCAGATTTCGATTAAGCGTGTTCCACGACAACACCGCTTTTTTTGTTGATCGCCATACGGGTACGAGACAAACGAATATTATATTATGTTTTCCCGCGTAGGCGTTTAATATACCTCTCTGCCCACACCTATATATACGACACGCACCGCACAGCTATCCGAAACGAGACTCGTGTGCACTCAAGAGGAACAAATCGACACCGATTCGAAAGTTCTACATGACGACTCGGGTGGGCCAACGTACCGATTACCGTACTTTTCGTACATTTCCACGATGTCGGTGCGTAATTTAACGAATTTCAACAAATTAACTCGCGAATCATCGCAAAGCATAGTATAGCTTTTCTCGTTATCTATACACAAACGTGGGTGGCATTCGCGTTGTTTTAGCACTTACACTAATATAATATGCATGGCAACTTCACGCGCGAGGTTAGTATATATTATAATAATATTATACTTACTATAAGTATATTATGATGTATTATATTTTATATTTGACACGCGCGATAATCGTTTTTCGTTTCATTCGAGTGCACTAACCATGGCGGTGAAAAAGAGCGTTTTACTTGCAACCGATGGTGAAGAAAAAAAGTAATTTCATATGTATATGTGTATGTGTTTGTGTGTGTGTATGTGTGAAGTATTTATGTGAGTGCCAAAAAGACTGCAACAGTAGCGTTGGGGTCACGCCGACCCACCACCCCTGACGCGCGACTCTCCGAGTTGCCTTTGTGATAAAGATTCACGTCTGCACCCTCCAAGCGGTGTGCCAAAAATGTTTAATTACCAATAGAACGTGATGATATCGTCGCCTCGTACACGCACGATATTATGATAAGGGTTATTCCGTTTTGTTATTCAAAAAAGATGATAAATCCCTCGCAGTGTTGTGTGCTATGCACATACACGACATGATGGTGTGTATATTATGTTTACATTTATGTGTGTGTGTGTGTATAATGTGTATGTGTGTGTGTGGACAACGAATTCGGTGGCATTATATTATTATAATATTGTCATGATAAAAGTATAAAACGTCACGACACATTCACAATCGCATCGAAGTAATAATGCATATTCTATTATTATTGTTGTCCCGATAGATTGAATTTTTTTTCGGTGTCGTTCGCCTTTTGACGGGGGAAAACGTCGCTCAAGGTTCTTTGGGGCATTTACAACATATATTATGTTTAGGTACGTCCACAAGTATAATGATATTCGAATTGGCTCATTATGCACCACGCACCGACGTCACGCGCCACTGCAAGATTATTCAATTATTGTAATTTCATACATCGGCGATAGGTACTCGCAGTAATATTATATTCCTAAGTAGTAGGTGGTCAGTATGTCCGATGAACACGTCACTCGAGATGTCTTCTTTCGAATAATTATTTTTGATGTAATCTTGAAAATATGGTATATCCACTATTTTTTCATTCACCTATACTATTATATTATTATATAATACGTCCTATATATATTCCTATTATTGTTTAGCAATAGGTTCATTTATTATTACATACGTCATGCGAGATGATAAAATTAACTTGGATTGATATAGTAAATCAAAGAATGATATTGTATACCTATTTTATTTATAATAATATGACAGTGAAATAATAAAAGACTAATAATAGAGCGTATTATGATGATGATGATGTTAGAGCACCATTTGTTTTCTATCTCCGATCCACGCGCAACATAGCAAATGTATGCTAAGCCGAACCAACCTTGTTGTTACTTTTAATATTAGAATGAATTCATCAATTATCAAACTTTAAGCTAAGAACAAGACCTGTGTCACTAAAGTAGCTTTTTTACGATATTTTAATTATTGCACAATTTATAAGAATTTTTAAAATTCTAATAATTTATACGCTCATAACTTAAATTCAAATTAAAATATCATAAGATAGCCAACGCAGGGATACAGATAAATATGTTTTTAACTTAAAGGTCGATAATAGAATTACAGTGAATTCACTCAAATATCGAAAGTAATAACATAGGGTTGGTTCTGCTAAACGTAAATTTGCTATGATGCACTCGTGGACCAGAGAAAGAAAACAAATATCGCGCTGACACCCTCTTAAAATGCCACGTGGATTTTTTCTCGATAAAACAAATCTGTGTGAAGATAAGACATTGCCGGCAACCTACGAGAACTGTCGAAGAAGTGCAAGTGGTATACCTAAACAATAATATACGTCGACAAGCGTCGTTTTCAAAACAAATAAAAAATTCCCTCCTGCCCCCCCCATACCGTCGCAACAAGCTAGAATCGCATAGTATGATATATTATAATATAATATTATATACCTACGCGGAACTGCAGCGGTGCCAAACATATATAATATTGCATAACATTGTAAACCGTCGAATGCTACTCGCGTTTCCGGCGTGCGTATTGACCAGATGCTCGTCACATGCGCGTCCGCCGCCGCCGTTTCTTCATAAGCCGATAAATTTCTCAACAGCCCTCTCTCTCTGCACCGAAGCTAAATGTCGTACTGTTATATCATATTATATTATGGCCCGGTATATACGTATATATACCGGTATGTAACACGCCACTAATAATATGGTAATAATAAAACAGTGGCGGCGGCGGCGGCGTCGTAAACTGTACGACCGGCGATCCCGTCATTCGGCCGCACTCGAGTCGGTCGACCTCGCGCGCCCCGCGGTGCGATTTATATTATAATATTTAATGTATAATAACACGATCCCGTCGTCCGCTGCTGTTTGCAGTTTAACGCGCAATAAGCCACCGTCGCGGTCGTTCTCACGCGAAGACAGTGATAAATAATGACACACACACACACACACACACACGTGCTGACGATTTTATTGTTGTAAAAATCACTATACAGCCGCGGCGGCAAGTCAGCCACAAAAGTTGTGGTCACGTATGACATCATTATATTATTATTATTATCGTTTAATTTCTGCGATTTGATTTTTTACCTCTCCATTTGCGAATACGCCCACGAACAACGCCGTTCATGTAGGTATAGGTAAAATTGATGGGGATACTTTTATTCGATTCTTCAATACTGTATAGTATATGAAATGTTTCTCGCAAACCCTGTACATTTTCTTCATCTTTTAACATATATATTATATTGTACATATATAATAGTATTATATAGGTTTACGTTTCCGCATAATACGATAAATTGTTTTTGAGAAAATTATAGTAGGAGTTGATAACTAAATATATTACATTTTAAAACGATTAATCGAATGTAGACGTAAAAATGTTTGCAGATATCGGTCATATCTATAACAAGTATAATATAATTATTCAAATATATGAATGTACCTATATTATATTATATAGTAAAATTATGTTAGTTATTCCTAACTCGTTATAACTCTTCCCGCAGTGTTCAAATAGAAAATGCCTTTCGGAAGTCGCAGGTTTATGTGTAAAAAAAATAATACAGAATAAAAATCTGGTGCGAGATGACAAAAGGTTAGGTTAGAGGTACATTATGACAACATTATACGATCATCATATTATCTATACAGTTAAATATCGGGACACGTAAAATATCATTAAATTCATTACCGACACGCATAAACGTTAATATTATTATTATAACGACGTGTGTGCGGTATTGTTTTCCGTGATGGGTCGAAGGCGAAAAAAATTCAAAATGGTCTCTGCACCAGTGCCGGCGTGTGTGTGCAGCGCGTACTCGCGGGTGTGTGCGTGCGTTCGCGTATTTGCCTGTTGCGAACATCCATCCATCTTTTATGTATTTGACAGCCCTACAGCGCGGAGAGTAGTGTACACGTCGGCGGCGGTGGCGGTGGAGGGGTGTGTGCCAATACCGGGGCCCGGTGTCATTAGTCAATGCAGTTCAAAACTTGAGTGACAATCCGCCCCTTGGCCCGGAGAGAAAATTTAAAACCCGAACCGCGTACGCACGCATTGTTTCTTTTCCGCTTTACCACCCTTTCCTCGGAACCGCCACCACCACCCTCTGCCGCCCGTCATCGTATCGCTGTCGTGTACGTATATATATATGTGTATGACATGCAACCATTCGAAATGAATATAAAAGGAATTCTCAGAGGGTTCTGAGTTTTGTGTTGTTGTTGGTGTTGTTTTTGTTTTTGTTGTTGTTGTTTTTTTTTTTTTTTTTTTTTTTTTTTTATCTTTTGACTAATGATGACGACCAAATTGGCGTGTTACTTTGAAATTTTTTTCGATTTAATGGACTTTTTTTTCATTCTCAATCGCGAATATTGCCGAGACGCTTTTGTTTCACTCTTGGTGGCTGTCGTGGGCGTATTATATACGAAAACGACTTTGCGGGGCAAGCGAACCGCGTAGAAATTGTACCGGCGATTCTAGTTGGATAGTATAATATATATTTATTATACAACAGTGAAAAATTTTGTCGAACATGAATTTAAGAGCAGCATAAATAATAGTATAGTGCGAATATGCGTATATACATATGATATATACGTGTGCGTGCGTGGCTCGGCTTGATATTATTGTAATCGAATTCACTTTATCACGTAAACGACGTATGGTGGAGCGAAGCCACCGCACCCTATTTCTTTTATTCGCAGGATTATAACCGCGAGAAAAATTTTCATATTTACATCATTTACAAACGTCCGCGCGTGAGCATTTATTATTACCGCCGCGTGGGGAGTGTGAATATTATAATGTCGGAAACCTGGTGTCTGCGAACACTGCCGAACGGCGTACACCTCCCTACCGTGACACTATAATATACGTTTGTTCATCGACAGAATATTATTAAATTATTATTTTTCACGGTTGTCGGGCGACCACTGCAGCTACTACCGACTGCTATATGTTCGCGGAGACTTAAACGAATGTGAACTATAAAGAGATTCTGAGACTTTAATATATGTACCTACGACATTATTATTTTTATACCTATTTAATTCGATTCTCGAGTGGAAATAAATTGTGATCAGATATTTTCAATATCGTAGCGTATACCAATGGATCGGTTACCTTTCGATTTATTCAGTTAAGGTTATAAAATCTATAGATCATTTTATGAATTTAGCGCCTTGGATTCATTTTGGTTTTTCAAAATACGTACGATGGGGCTGTCCTGCAGTTCTGATGATAATCGTTTCCAAAACTAAAAAAAGATTTTTTATGATTTGATCAAAATGTAAAACACGAAGAAATCGTTTTTGTCACTAATTTATTAATAACTTAAGAATAAAGTACATATTATCATTTTAAATAAAAGAAGATATTTCAAAAATTTAAAATACTAGCTAGTATTCGTTATTAGCTTAAACAGAATGTTCCTGGGTTCGGTTATTCCAAAGCATTTATTTATATATTTATTTCCGGTACTCAATATGTTGATGGTTTTTGGTTTTCAGAACCACTATTAATAGTAAAACACTAAAACGTAAAACATTATTTATTGTAATATTCTGCAGCTTTCGCTCCGTGGTGTATATTTTTTAGTACGCGCATGACAAAGGGTTAGTGACTATATATGTTATAGTATTGTATTTTATATTTTAATATAGTCACGCATATTGTTATTATAAAGCGACACAGTGCATAAAGTATACCAGTATATTATTATCGATTATAATATTTTTTGGGATTTGATAGTTTTATTTTGGCGCACGTATCACATTAATATAATATAATATATAATATTATGCTGCAATGTATTATATAAAATAATATGACGTGTGTGTGGTCGATTAGAGAGATCATCAGTCATCTTTGTATCGGCGGACGTGTGTTAATATTATTATTTTTTATTTGCTCAGGGTGCTCAAAAAAAAAAACAAGGGACAGCAGCTGATTCGCGACGCAGGGTGGAGGTGAATGCACAACGTTTCGGTCACGGTGTTTCCGCGCGCCGAGATCGTCACGGAAAAAACCATTAAGAAGATCCGCCGCCACCGCCGACTGTGAACCGTTGTGTCCGAATGTTTTGTTCTTGTGAAGGCGTAAACATTAAAAAAATTCGTGAAAAAACAAATTCACATGTTTCACAAATACTTCCGGAAAAATATTTCATTGGTATATAATGTATCTATATATTATTATTATAAAGGTATTATACAAAAGTATTTTACATTCTTTTGGTGTTTATATATAAAAAAAAAATCTTTTGAAAATGTCCACAATATAGTTCGATTGTGGTATTTTTATTTTACAAAAAAATCGACAAATCTCAAAAACTGACCTAAACCTACTACAATATTGTTCCAGTTCAACCGTGTGACGTAACCCGCGATTATGTGTGGAGGAGGGCTGTTACTACAGGAATAGCTGGTAGACTAATGTACCTAATCTATATTTAAAAATAAAAAAATAACAATTTCGTTTTCTAGACATACTGATGAGGGATGCATTCTGCGAGTACCCAAGATTAAATAGTAGGTATTTATAATTAATGTATTATTCATACATATTGAATTTTGAATTCGTGTTGAACCCGATAGTTAAATGATTTTACTTTTTAGGAATATGATAAATTGATAACGTATATTACTAGAATAACAAAAGAATCAATTAAATACTACACGATTGCATACTAAATAGACTTAATTTATAAATAAATAACAATTATAAAAAAAGCAGGTAAGTGGATGTCGCTTTGCTGTACAGTAGGTTACATGTGGGTTATTGTATAATGGGTTGTATTAGACTTGAATTCAATGATAAAATATCATTGTATACATAGGCGAATCTAGGAATTCATAGCAGAATGTGCCTTTACCTCAAAAAGGCCCTCTGTAGTTCAAAATACCTCTCAGTTATCACACGTTTAAATATGTTTCCCATTTGAAATAACAATATTAATTATATTAAAAAATATTAAGATTAATTTTTATTACCTAGTTTAGATGCTATTTTTCATGCTGTAAAATACACATGTTATGTTTCAAAATTATTCAATTTAATAAACTACAACTATTGCAAAGTTCAATATATGTTACTCAATTATTTTTTTTGGACATACTTACAACCAACAATTAAATTGTTAATAAATTATGTTTAAAATTCTTGGAAGTTTAATATAACATCTTAATTTTATTATCATTAATAACAAAGAATTGTATTAAATATATAACTTGATTTTATTATCATTATAACAAAGAATTGTATTAAATTTATAATATAACTGGTAGTAATTAACAACTATTTTTTATAGGTACATTTGTGTTAAATGTTAATACTTAATACGAAATAAAGTATTTTTCATTTTGTCAATAACTATAAAAATGATAATAACTGGTAAAATTAAATTACATAAAATAACTATGATTATGGCTATAAATTACGACTGTAGCCGTGCTATAAATAAACAGGAGTGTTTTCTCTTTTCTTGATAATATTGCTGATCTCTTATCAACAATCAACTATGCTTATCACGATAATATTTACTGACAATATCTGAACCCTGACGCGGACACGATTTATTAAAATTAAAATACAAATTGCTTAATGTTTAATGTTTAGACTTAAAACCATTGTAACTGAAATGAGTATTATGGGCCCTACACAGGTTTATACGAGTCGTAGGGTGTGCCCTGGCACACCAGGCACACCCTGTAGATTCGCCTATGATTGTATAAGAAAAACGATTCTGAGCGGAGACGGTTTGTCAGTCTGGATATTTTATATTGTTTTTATTTATTTTATCATGTAAGTTGAATTAATATTAAAATATCATAATTTTTTATTCGTTTCTATGGTGATAAATAGAGCGTTAGAAATTAAAATCCCATTTTTAGCGTTTTTTCGTAATTTTTCGGTGGTTTTTCCCGTGGCATTAAATAACTATTGAGAAAATCGAAAAATGACCTCTTTAAAGTACCATCTTGATCCAATTTGCTAAAAGATAAGGTACTATATGTTGAAATCGAAGTATTCCTTCTGATAGAAATTTTGTATACAGGATATAAAATGAAAAAATAAATAAATAAATAAACACCATTGTAAAACCAATAGCTTCCTCGCTCCGCGCAGAATCTAAAATAGTTATGAAATTGTATGTTTTTTTTTGTCAGCTTGTAATACTGAACTCGCCGTAAATAATTTAAAATAAACTTTTTCCTTGGAACAAAGCCAATTGAAGATAAATCATCAAAACATTTTTGTGAATATTATATTTATTATGCAGGTATTTTAATTGGATTTTGAATGTGTTTTAAACCGGATATAATGAGATTGAGCCATTTATTATGGATATTTCTCGAGAATTAATCACATTTGTGTCACTATTGTTTTTTCTTAAATTTCCAATAATTTTGAACATAATATTATAATATATTACAATATATTATATTTTATAGTAATTAGTGTGATGCTTCTATGTAAGCGCTACTATAAGCAGCTGTTCTAAGCTCTCATCTATAGATATGTTTTTAAAATGCATTTAATTTGGTTGGTTTTTTATACTTGAAGAATTTGTTCAATATGGACTAAATAGCTTCACCTCACAACAATAAAATTTATTTAGCTTACGGAATCGTGCTCTCAAACAAGTACCTACAGTATTAAGCGTCGTAGGCCCTCGGTAGTCTTCTGCCATTGGATTCATAGTTTTTCTATTCGTTGCGATAGTTCAAACAGCGGATGGACATTGTTTCGTGAAAAAACTATGTTCTGGTACACGACAATAAATTATTATTGTGTAAGCCATCACAAATAGGTATACCTGCCTAATTCACAATTTTTTACTTTCGGAAACATGCCTTCCTATCTTAAAAATAATAATACATTTGTGTCCAATACAAGTCACTGAAGCAATACTCAGCCGGTGAGTGGCCATGCTCCTGTGCCTGGGCCATGCAGAAATATTAGATATATAAATGGATTGTTCAGTAATTGTCGTTTGTGAAAGCGAAATTTACCTGCGAGGCTTTACGGGTAACCACTATATGTACAGCTACTACAACTATTACTACTATACATGTGAGTAGGTAGGTATACTCATCGACCACAAATCATAGTTTTCCCACACAGTGCCAGTTAATTTACGATGTTTTGCAAAACTCATATCGTAAATGTGTTTTTAATGTCCATCTGCAGATTAGGTGTATATCGCCGCCGCAGCCGCCGCCGTTCTCCATTTCGTATTTTATTTCTACGCCGCCGCGTCGCGCATCGTCATCATGGTGCAACGATGACGTCGCAACAATCGGCCATCGCGCTGTGACCCACATATATTATTAATATTATATATTTTATTAAATACGAGAATACGAATACAAAATAATATATCAGCAGTGGTATTTTAGCAAACGACGAGTTATGGGTAATTGAAGGATATAATAATAATATTATATTATAATAGTGCAAATCGACGTGTGCGTGAGTACCTACTACAACTTTTATTTAATCGATATAGCTATATATTATATATGATATCGTGTTCGGCTATAATACCGCAACAATTATTTATGAAAGTTAATTTGAAAATATTAAATTCGTAATGTTTAGATACATCGTATTTATTATAAATCGTATAGTTTGTGTCAAGTCTATAATATATACCCTATTTTATTTAAGACCTTTAAAAACTCGCTGTATTGTGGTCAACTAAATATTTTATTGCAAAGGGCGAGATTTTCTATAAACTCTCCGCATCAACTTCCTCTCCACCATCGATATAAATATCTCGGGGAACATCAAGCCTGGAATTGGTACCTATATAAAATTTAAACCCTGCACCAGTCACGAGTCACGGCCCATTCACTCACCCCTAAAATCTCAGAGTCAGTCGTCTTTTAAATACTCCATCACCACGCAACAGGGACGAACGAGTATAATATGAAGTATAATTAATGGGAATTAAAACGCATTATTATGATGGTTAAACTGCAAATTGCCAAACTATTTGTTTTTACTAAACACATCAATAGTTTTCAAGCAGATTACGACTTATGAGCGTCAGGGTAAGAAATTTATTGGGTTTCATAGGAATACACACTTTCATAATATAATAAATGCCTCTAAGACGACCGTTATTGATAATTAACTGTACTTAGGTATATATACGTATACGTATTATAATATGTGTTTATTTTATGTGGATTTGGAAAATTCTAGTAAAATCTAGGTAAAATAGTTGTGCGTTTTCATCGCTTATATATTATATATATATAGTGGAACCTTAATAGTCAATAACTCGAACACGCTTTAAGTTGCATTTTCGATAACTCGAAGCAATCTCTTTGCCCCTGCATTTCAATATCCATATAATATACATACAACTTTTTATATAACTCGAATTTTCGAAAGAATGAATTTTGGTTTAGTCCCCGACCGATTCAAGTTATCGAGGTTTCACTGTATATGGCTATAAATAGGTCTTATATAATAATTAGGCAGGGGTGTGAATAATGACATAAGACAAAATACGTGCAGAGTATACGGTCGGCGCAATAAGCGGAGCGTTTATATATTATAGTGTTTAAGAGGACGCTACCCATATGCATTTGTTGTCTTCGTCTTTTACACGTAGGTACGACTTACCAATTTTTCGTTCACTAGTTTCAATAATTCACTGTTAGTTTTGATATTGGACTGAATACAACCAAACTTTTAGGTAAGAACATTATCTGGTGTCAGCTATTTTTTAAATATTTTAATTTTCAAGCAAGATATTATGAACTTTTTTAATTTGTGATATTTCACCTACTCGTTTCTTGCTTGAAAATTAAAATATTGAACAAATTGTCGACGCTTAAGCACAAATTATGACGTAATAATGTTCTTACCTATAAGTTAGACTACAAGGTCGATTTCCTCTAATATCAAAACCAACAGCGCGCTATTTAAACTAGTGAACATTTCCTATGCCGTACGTTTGTTGTAAACGTCTGAGATCAAATGCACGGGTAGCGTCGTCTCAAGACCGCTATATATAATAGAATATTATAAAATCGTAATTCATAATATTGTCTCTGCAAAAAAAAAAAACCATTATAATAAATATTAACAATATTATATACCTACCTTTACGTCCGGTATATACCGCAGTCAGGACGTCAGCACGAGACTGCACGCACACGCAACCCTCGGCTTACCTGAAAAATATATCGTCGTGTGCACAACGGTGACGAGGCAGCTGCGCGTTTAAATGGTCGTGCGCAGCAGGAGAGCAACCCCCGCGTACGTGCCCGAAAGACTCCTCACGTGTACAATATTATATATTTATATATAATATTATATGGGTATATGCCATTGTCACATATATATATTTATGTGTTATACATGGGTTTCGATCAGCGAAATACGTATGCGTATTGCGGCATCTTATCTCCATCCCATAATAATTATTACAATTTGTATCATTTAATTTTTTATTTCACTCATTAATGTATTGGTATTTTTCCAGAAAGTGCCAGACTTGCGTTACCTGTATGATTATAATAATATGTTGACTGTTATTGAAACAAAATAAAAAAAAACTGACTGGCATTAATAGTGTAATAAAAATAAATACTTATTATTAATATTTAATTATATATTATATTATATTTCAAATAATAAAACACACAGGAAAATATATTATGTAGGCACACAATAACATATTATTATAATATATGTTATCTATATATATTATATACTTAAAATAATTATATTAACGTACGATATACTATAATTTTGATTAGAATTTTAAATTTAAGAAAAAAAAAAGTAATAATACTTAATAATGATAATAATGATAAAGAATGATTCACATATTTCCATGTGTTAAGTGAGATTAGGACCGAATTATGTGTAGTAGCTGCAGCGTCATCCGGTGGCAGTGTGTGGGTGGTCTGATCCGAAAGGGCGCGTAATTCTGACGGAGTTTTCGTATTCATCATGATATCTTATAGTAATATTGTCATGATTGGCCCTACGAGACGACTGTTATCAGCTGGACAGCACCTTTTTGTGAATTGACTAGAATTTTATCACCATGTAGCAGTCGAACGATATTATGCAAGAACGAATAATATAATATTATAATATATAGGTCGAACTGCATATTATACTATTTATACTCGTGTTGAAGAATACAGTGACCACCGTCAATAACCATGTGCAGCTTGCAGCTGTGGCGGACAGTAGTCCTGTACCTGTGAACACAAATACATACACATTAATATATTAAAATGTGAACGACTCTGAGGTGCATATTGTACCTGTATAGTATGTACATATACTAAGTATTAAATTAAACGTGCCCCACCCCGTTACGACGAGTAGACAATACAATACGATGTCGAGACTTATATTACTTTATGGGCCCTCGAGTCAAAGGAACGAGGGTCGTGTAACCCATGTAGTAATAATGATACAAACGTTTTTTGGTCGGAATTTACAAACCTAGAATATGTAGGTAGGTGACACACGATCGACCGAATTTAATAAATAGTTTATAATATCGTGACACGCGCTGTCGCCGCCGTGAAAATATTTTAATATATATACAAATTCGTGGTGATTCACATTAGAATGGTCTTTGATGTAAAGTTTAAAAGTTAATCTACTTGTTCGAATAGTTTGATAAACTAATTGTGTATTAATATAAGAACGTAATTCGTTCGACATCGAGTAATGGAAATTAATAACATTATATTATATGGGTACAAACAGTATTGTTTAATAACATTAATTACTTGTGAATTCAACGGATAGTGGTGGTGATTCGTCGAAAGTCTTTGAAAATGGCTTGAATCGAGCTGAAAAATTAATCACTTATAATTAATAAAATTGGTTTTTAAAATAAACACAGGTACCTTATTTGAAAACACCTTTTTAACTTAAGGGTCTTCAAAAATATTCTGATGAAGAAAAATAAGGTTCAAAATTACTATATAAGTTACTCGGCTCTATACTAAATAATAATCAATTACACTATATTTATATAATATATAATATTTAATATAAGCGTAGGTTTATTTTAATTTATTCTTCAAGAAGATAATGGGATCTACAGAACATGATCGTGTTACGTCATTATTGCAATTGACCATGTCGTATGTGTCATTCGAGACGATATATTATTATAGTTTTGAGTGATATCTTTTTTTTTTTTTTTTTTATTGAACAAAAATTTATATTTACAATCTGTATTTATGTGTAGTACAATAAGTAAATGGGATGTGGTTGATTAGCGGGAGGGGGAAGTCACATATCTTATGAGCCAAATAATAACTTTATTTGTATTTTCGGGGACATGGCGACCGAGCGCGTTTATCTAAGTCTTTTATACATTTGAATGAGCTCACATGTTATAATATATCTACCTACGCGTACATTGGAAGATAATATTCTAAAAATATTGCGAACAAATTGATATAATATATTATTGTAATGAAAGTACTCACATCACCGTATAAGTCTTGATGGAAGTCGACGGGAGCAGACCAACACTGTTGTTTCGCCACACGTTGGTCGTACGGGTCCGTAGTTGTGGTCAGCAAATCGTATCCACCGTAAACGGCGTAACCACCGCCGTCGTCCGGTCGGTGTTTGGTCACTGCGGGGTGGTAACCTCCGCCGAAAACGTCGTCGTCCCTCGGGTCGTCGGCCGGCTCGATGGCGTTGTTGCAGTAGTCTTCGGCGTAACCGGCAACCAATGCCGTCGGCGGACAGCACTCGCCCTGCACCCGAGGCTGCACATGCTGGTCGACGACGATCCTCGGTGTTTCCTTGTGACATTTCTTCTCCTTCATCCGCCTGTTCTGGAACCATATCTTTATCTGCCGCTCGGTCAGGCTCAGCTCGGCCGACATCTGCTGTCTCTTGTTCCGCACTATGTACCTGGAAGTCTGGAACACCGTCTCCAGCACGGCCGTCTGGTATTTGGAGTACGTTTGCCTGGACCTCTTGCCGGCACCTGGAAAAGCGCAGCGTGAACCCCGCGATATGAAAACCGATGATAACGAGCTGTTTATATATATTATAATACGACGGGTTATAGAGTCTACCGAAAGTGATTTTTTCTTCACAAAAGTCTTGTCGTCATACATTAATAGTGTTTCGTCTCCCGCTACGTCGTATACAATATATATTGCGTACTGACTATAGGTAGTATATCATAATATCATATTCTCGACTTACCTTTGACTTCGTGCAGATGAGTTTCGTCTACGACAAACTGCTGTTGTTGCTGTTGCCGCTGCTGCTGCGGATGCCAGTCGTACGCGGACATGGTTGTCGGTCGTGTGTTCGCGTGTACCGGGTCGGGTTCCGAAAACCGACTAACCTATAAATCAGTATACGCGAGCGATGGACCCTCCCGCGGCCGGGGACCGAGTCCGGCGAAAATTTAGGGAGATATATACGTCGACGGGGCGGAGGTGTAGGGGAGGGAAAAAAACACAATGAACTCGATAAACAGAATCCGTGTCTCGCCTTTTGTGTCACCGCCGGGGAGGTGCCACCCTCGGTCGGACTGCGCGCGATCTCCGCTCTACCCCTCCACCCGTCGGCGGCCGGCTTTCAGACGCTCGCGACATATCGTCGACGCAAGGGGAGTGTGCGATTTTTGCGCCCGGCCTGAGTAAATATACACAGTGCACACCGTGGTGATGTACAGCAGCAGCAGTAGGGCATTGGGTGATTCACCTATATTGTATAGTATTATATTATGTGTACGTATACATTGTTTGAACGGCCATGTCGATATATCATAATATATAATATAATATATGTATGTGTGTGTGGCACGCGCTCATCCAAAATCCCTTTCCGACGGATTCAGCACGCACACTGCGACGATATATATTATATCGTTATTTTATTCGTTTATATGTTTGCACTTATTACAATAATAGTATTATTGTAGACAAGACTATAATATATAGTGTGGTCCGTCTGTATAAATTGTATATTTTTTGATGTCGTCGACCATCGCATCAGCTGCGTTATTAAATGTTCGTCGCGTTTTACGGGCCATCTATATATAATAATAATGTGTATCGTCGTAATATCGGTGAATCTGTCGTCTGATACATAACTATTATATTAATTCAATTACTGGCGTGTTAGTTAGATATATTAAATAATTTAAGAATATAATATAATATTATTGTTTCGAACTCGTAAACGTTCAAACAGAATATAACAATAACCGCAGTACCGACATCAATCTTATTCGTTATCAAAGATTGAGCTGTACGATGTGAGTTATTTACAAAACACGCTTATATAAATCGATTCGTGTAACATGTGTTTTTAATTAAGTGTTTTTCATCCAATTAAATCATTTTCTTGGCCGTTGATATCGACAATATAAAAATTATTACGTTTAAAATAAATAAACAAACATATTAAAATAATAATGATGATTAATGATAGTGCCTATAATAATAATAGTCTGATAAAAACAAATCGAATTTAATATAATTATTATTCATATTATTTACTATAGATCAATATTCATTATATTGGACCGTAAATGTATACAATAACAGTAATAGATCGTGTCTCAGCTGTTCTATTAGTCATGTCCTCATTTATGTTAAAAATGTGTTTATGCGTGTTTAAGAGGTACTGAGTTAGGTCTTTAATTTAAAAATATTTACTTTTGTTTACTGTTTTATTTTATTTTTGAAAACATTTCCTGCCGACCTCTTAAAAATCAAAAGCTAACTGTTAATTAAACGCACGCGTATAGAAAACAAGGAGATAAGACCTTCAGACAACATAATATTATGTTATTATTATTATTATTATCATCATAATTATAATGAACTTTGCAATACCTATATTATAATAATTAACAGCTTATGTTTGTGTCTGCGTATTTCAGAATAAATAATTGATTTTCTAGACCTCTATTTTTTTTACCTTTATTTGTTTACTTAGTTGATCTATCCTAACGATCGTGCTGTAATCGGCACAATCATTATCAGAGAGAATAATATATATAGCAGCTAAGACACCTAAAAAAGAGCACTTGTGCTTCAAACGATTGTACAACCATATATATTGTGTATCTGACCTACATGCGAGATCACGATAACATAAAAAAATTCAATTGATTTATTCAACTATTATTTGTTATGAATTTATGATAAATAATTTATTTATGGTGACTCACCGCCGTGCCGATATTACCACCATATGTGGTATAATAAAAACATTTAACTATAACGCATCGTAAATGATGCAATGACGATAACTTAATTCGCTTATAAAAGTGTCATACTGTATTTAACGCGTTTAATAATTGTACTTGTCAGTGAATCTATGACTTGACGAAGAGGTCGGTTAAAGAACAATTAATACCTGTGATGAATTATTGAGCATAATAATATATAAATATATTATAATAAGGTGTATAATATTATGCGTTGACGTCACGTAATACTCACGTCCACCACCATATACAAATATCTAAAACAAAACAGAATTATCCACCTTGGATAACTCCTTAGGATCCATCACTGATTGTGTATACTGCATTTTACACGCCTATATATAATATAAAATATACCTAACATTATACTACGTCCATACCTATTATAAGTGGCTATAACGAACTTCCATTTAACAAAATTTTTTGTTTAATGAAATATTTTTGAGAAACAGTCGTATTATATTATGTAACGAATTTCTCTATAATATGAATTATTTTTGTTGCCCAATGTAAAAACATAGATGTTTCACGATATAATATTATATTGTACAGGAAAATTAATGATCGTCGGCGATATTTTAACCTTAAAGATTGCAGCGTTTGTTTTGCATAATACAGTGTGTTCAGGGAAATAGGGAACACTTTGTTACTCATTACCCTGTAAACATTTTTCAATTCTGTTTGTGGGACGTTCAACAAGACTAATGGATCATAAATTCCTATAACTTAAAATATTTTTAAATTGTGTGTTTTGCGCATGCGCAATAAAACTTCATTTTTTTTAAATGGTAACCCCTATTTTGAGTATTATTTTTGGGCTGATCGATTTTTTTAAGTACTTTTGATCCATCAACTTGTATAATTTAAAAAATAATATTAAATTCAATTTTATTTTATTTTAATTGTGCGTAGAAAATACCTATAGTTAATCATTCGTTATTAAACTAATCATTGCATGGGCGAGTAATAATGATTGCAATATTGAGTAAGGACTGGAAACAAAGAGAAAGTGCTTGCAATTACGACTTGCAAGCACTTTCAACACAGTGCCAAGAACTTACAACATCTAGCAAGTACTTGTAATAACGAAAAAGTACTTGCAATAGCCAGTAAGTACTTGAAACGTCAAGCAATGACTTGCAACAGAATGCATTATGTGCTTGCAACAGGGAGCAAGGAAATTCAACCAGGTGCAAGAACTTGCAATGGCGAGTTAAGAACTTGAAACAATGATCAAGTACTTGAAATGAAGAGCAAGTACTAGAAACAAAGAGAAATGACGATCAATGACTTGCACATTGCACATGCACTTGCACATGCACGCATGCAGGGTTTAAGAACTTGTAACGATGAGCAAGAATTTGCAACATCGAGCAAGAACTTGCAACAACGAGCAATTAAGTACTTGCTAGCTGTCGAAAGTTCTTGCACACTGCTCCAAGTATTGGCTCCCCGTTGCAAGTCATTGATCTTCATTGCAAGCACTTACTCGTTGTTTCAAATCCTAATTCGCCATTGTAAGTTTTTTCACCTGGTTGAATGCCCTTGCTCCCTGTGGCAAGTATACATAATGCATCATGTTGCAAGTCTTTGCTCGCCCATGCAATTATTGGCTTAATAACAAATGATTACTGATAGGCCTTTTCCAAATGTTCATGTTTTTATTATAATTTTTATCATGGTAGTAAAAAGAAAACAATACGTACAAATAGTACAATTAAAAACAAATAAAATTGAATTTAATAATATTTTTAAAATTTATACATAGCTCTAATTCCGTCAATTTTGGGTTTAGAATACAAGTTAAAGGTTCAAAATTACTTGAAAATAAATGATAAACCCAAAAATAATATTCAAAATAGGGGTAACCATAAAAAAAAAATGAAGTTGTATTGCGCATGCACAAAATACATGAGTCAAAAAAAATTAACCTGTAGGAATTTATGATCCACTAGTCTATTTGAATGTCCCACAAATAGAATTGAAAAATATTAACAGGGTAATGAGTGATAAAGTGTTCCCTGTTTTCGTGAACACACTGTATATGTCAGGTCCTAGTGTATAAATTTGTAGTATTTGAATTTTGCACGCGTACAAAGCACAATTAATAATACGTTTGTATTTTCGAATTGAAAAGAAAAATCGCGTCTAATCCACATAACGATTGTCCGGTATTCGCATTTTCAACCTTTCTTAAAATAATCGTCCAAGAATGATATTTTTTATCGAGTACCTAAAAAATTTAGTCCTATATATTATTATTTTTGACGACCATAATATTAATAATGATAATGGTTACATAATAATATAATAAACGCATTTTGTCCTGGTCGTAATTATTCGTCACCATCGCGAAAGCTCTGTAAATCCCCTTATAGTCACTCGATTCGAGTCGGACTCATTAATTAGGATGCGAGTGGACTTTACATGCGATTTGCATACGTTTATCGGTATCACGGTGCAGGCCCCTCTCCCGATTACAGTAAGTTGTCGAGGGAGTCATTAACACACGCACATGTAGACCCACAGAATCCGTGTAATTGAAAGTAATAACTATAATAAGTGTATAATACATTATATAATAATTGTAATATACTAATATGTAAACGAACCGAAATCCGAAGACTTGTTGACGATTTGACCACGGCGCAGCACAACGTCATCACGTGATTCGATGGAGGGAGAGTTGTATTATGGCGTGGGGAGAGAACGGAAATTGGACCAAGGGTCAAGTTCAATTATTATTATTATTATTATTATTATTATTATTATTATTATTATTATTATTATTATCGAATCGCTGCAGTGTATACCGAGTATACGTATTTATAATCATTATTGTCGGTATAGCGTTATTTCACGAGGGTCGGTCCCGGAACCGAGACAACATCCCTCTCTTATTAAAATATATTATATAAAAGTACGCGTCGAGTTCTTTAATAAGACTGCTAGCTGCTGTTGGCGGTGATAGTGTCTTCTGTTATACATAATTACTATCCGACTGTACTACTGGGATTCTACTGCAGCATGTTTTTAATGTTGTAAACCAATAGTTTTATGCTTTAGTAATCAGCCTATTGTTCTAGTTGCATAGACGATGATTGTTTATTAAAATAATAAAAACATTCACAATTCACATATCACATGTACACGTCGGATCAGGGGCGGCTGCAGGGGGAGGCCTAGGACCCCCAATCTGTGTTTCTAAACAATGTTATATAATGTTAAACACAAAATTACAAAAAAAAATCATCGAAATTGCCAAAAAATTATGACTTTGCCCCACCCTAACCATATCTTTGGAGCTGTCCCTGTTTCATATACCTACATGAAGTGAATACAGATATATCATGTTGTATAGTTACCAAAAGAACAGTTACTTATTTAAATCGTTATATTATACTCTCCAAATATGTATGCCTTATTGAATAGTAATATAATACGGATCGGTGTTTTGTTGTTGTTTTGAAACACCGTGGATTTCGTGTAACTGTTACACGCGTTACCTCGCAAGTACTCACAACCTAACTATATTAGTATACTACGTATATATAAATAACGGTAGGTTAAATATTTTTTCAAAATTAAATTGTATTAAAATATAAGTTATTGTAGCCAATTAAATGGATCACCTTGCATTACACGTGTAAAAATATACTATCGTGACGTGATTTAAATGGTGGACGGAGGTGTCAGCTATATCTAATAAGTAAACCGGGTGCGTGAAATTTTTATATGATTATAGCGCGCCTCGTTTTTATTGGCACGCACGTTGTTCAAGGCTGGTTTCGAACGGTTCTCGAATTGTTTGTAAGTACTTTTCACGAGATCTTAGAATATGACATTCAACACCCGAAGCTCTACCTGTAGGTTCATCCTCATTTAGGTATACGCACGTCGCCACCGCTACGGTGATTATAATGTTCACATTATACATTTCCAAGGACCGACCGCTGTATACCATTATATTATACCTACATATACCAATACTCGTGACTAGGTGTCCGGAAATATGTGTACCTACTAATTATACTCGCCAATTATCAATTCTATCGGAAAATATTTCAAGCCGACGGAAAATTATTCGGGATAACTATCATCGTATAATGACACTGCTGTCTACACGACTGTGGTATAGGATCTACCACCGCCTGTAGCTGTTTTTCGAGTATAATATATTATTTTTATGTGTCTGCGTAACATCTCTATATATTTTCTTCGGTCGAACTAGTATACAGATAGGTATAATGGCGCTTAAATGTTTTACTCACATTGGTACGACGAAGTGATTGTGAGACTAATATTCTTAGAAACCCATTTCGCATATCATCGCTGTACAACATTATAATAATATATAATATTGCATTGTTGCGAGACGCGTGTGCGATTTTTTAGTAGGTATGATCGTAACATTTTGACCACACTATCGTTGTTCACGTCATGTGCGTTTGCCAAGAAAACAAAAAATTCTTGATGATTTTTATTTCTATAACGGTTGGATTGTGTATAGATTATAAATGTTAAGTGTCGATTAAAATATTATAAACTATTGACTATTTGTGACGCATAGTTAATGTACCTACTAAATTATAAATAAAAATTATTTAAATATTATACAATTTAAAGTCAGACATTTTTCGTATACCCAACGAAATAGTTAAATAGTTTTATATAATGAACAATATGTTCAGTGGGGTACTGGGGTCCATTACCTCCTTGAAAAATAAATAAAAATAAAAATAATAATATTCTGGATCTGGGTAGTATGAGTACCCCCCTCATATTTATTAAGTATTAATATTGCACTACGTGAAAATCTTCGAAAATTGTGGAAACAATAACATTTTATTTCTATACTAACTATACCTACCATTGTTTCGGACAGTCAGATGCCACAAAAGATTTAACCTATTCACCAGTTTTTTCAATGACAGTTCCAACAGTAAATACCTATCAGTGTCATATTTGTCTGAACATTATGAAGATTGAAGACTATATAATAACAATAATCGTCGTTGTTCGTAAAAACTATATAATCAATGGACACTAATACATTATATATTATAATATTATGTGCTTGTAAATCGTATAGTACCTACGTAGTATGTGAGCATGGCGAGTTCCCCTATAATACTGGTTGACATTTATGGCTTTTGGGTTCACTACAGTGTAATTAAATCACATACGCTAACAATTAGCCACATTATGCAGTGTGGGTCAATGGGGACGAATAGAAAATCACCATTCAACAGTTTGTACCTATTATAATAATTATTTATAATACGGACGTAAAATAACAACAATAATAATAATAAGCAATAAAACACACAGATTATGGTTTTACATTTTTTAAACGTCAGTATAATATTATGGTCTCTTAAAATAAATGATAATAATAATAATGTATTAACATCGGCGAGACGACCGACGACGGAGCAATGGTGATTTGAACTGTTTTGACAGTAAAAATGAGAAAACGCCGCATTGTTTTTAGTCATTTATTTGAAAGGGGTCTTGTAATTTGAATGGAAGTATTTCCATTATAGAGTGCGGAGTAAAAAGAAAGAAAGAAAGTGGTATGTTGGACCCTTTTGTAATGTTTATCTGAACATGCCACGATAAATCAATCGCACTGGCATGCCACTCGAAATAAGAACATCCCTCAATAAGATATCTGTACGTTCAGCAGTACCTATAGACATTATATTTATATATATATTTACAACTTTTTGTATTTCATTCAACTAACGATTTTAAATGGACGTCCACCAAACATTTATATTTTATCGTATTTATTTAATTTTTATCTATGCGCGCATGACCATAGGGTATTATAGTTATTATATGTTAGACTTCTTAGCATTTTGTTAAGTGTGATTGGCCGCATAAACATTTAGAGTCAATTATTAAACTGTCCTCTGATAACATATTATTATTATTATTACGAATTAAGTCGTAATTTGGACACTACATAATTGTATAAGTATTGTATTCAAATCAATGTGTTTCGTATCAGCGCTATAACGTATCCGTTTGTCAACGGTTTCCGACGGACCGTCAGTGTAGACCGGCCCTAAATATGTTTAATTATGTTATTGGTGTTTATTGATATATTACAATAACGGGGCGGGTTAAGAAATGTGTTACACCTATGGCGTTTAATAAACAACTTCAAGTAAAATAATTACAATCGGTATAATTAAAAAATGAAATCAAATATTTTTTTCGCGATGATTTACTTTTGTACAACAAAGATAATGTTTTACACTCGGTATAAGCTGTACGTTTTAGAATGGATTCGATTAAATAAAGACACGAGTCCGTCGCTGTGGCAGCTGTATCAGTAAAACCTTTCGATGGGAATTCGGATTGCTTCGATGTTTACAACTACTGAATTATTTATTCTTGGTCGATTAGGTTGGCCGTTTGGGATATTATACGTCCAAATAGATTATATTATATAATATCGATCATCGGGTAATTATTGGATCGGGTAGACTAGAGACAAACTGGCAGAATTGTAAAATTCGTGTTTTTTATTTCTTAAATGTTTCAACATTAGGTACATAATATTATTATGGTTTTGCGAGTTTGATTTGAAGCTACTGGCTAGGTGTTTAATAAGGGACAAGGGACAAAAATTCGGAAATTTTCTAGTTACGTAATAAAATCAAATTAATGTATGACTTAGGCACAGGAAAACACGTAGAATTCTCAGATTTTTGATAATTTTTTGTACATTTGAGAGAGGTAAAAATTATTTAAGTCGCATATTAAATTATGATTTAGGAATTAACATAAAACGACTTCAAAAAAATATACAAAAATGCTCAACAATTTGTTATTTACAATAGAACTTCTGAAAGGTTAATTTTTATGACGTCGAGTCTTCAGAATAATATATAAAAACAACATGTATCATGTTTCTTTTTTTTTAAATAATTTATTTTATCTACACTAAAACTTAATTGTATGTACTTTGACTTGCAGGTTGATTCCTTGCTGTCTTAGGGGTAGATCCCCATCATGGTTCGGGAGACACTTCTTTTGCTCGCCCACCGATGAACATCTGGCGACGTATTCAAAAATATACACACACACATAAGTTAACAATATAAATAAAAATACTAAGAACGTGTGATCAGTTATCGTGCGGTGTGCAACAGCAGCAGAACTCATATTATAATATTATACCTATTATGTATAGTAATAAGTATATATATATATATTATATATAGTTATGTAACCGCCAAAAATTACACAATGCCATACCGGCCACTGCACTCGACAACCATTGTACCCGACACCTAGACACGATATGCGTATATTATGTTATATTATATTATATTATATTATGTAGATACCGTATAGATTACGTTTCGAGTATATCATAATGTTGTACGATTGCGATCGAATAGTTATATTAACAATGGTGCATGTACACAACATAATGTTACTATACATTAAATCTTATAGGTACCTATTCGGTATACGCGTAGAACAGCCAATCCACTCGGATTTCGAAAAAGTAGCAAAGGTGTGTTCGAAAGTACGTTTTTAAATTTTTTCACAAAGAAATATAATATTAATATTATTATTATTATTAACTTATAATGTTTAACGACGAAAAACATAATATTGGTAATAACGGATGTGTGCACGGTGCACTACGAAACTGTTGTTATATATATATATATATATGTTTGTACAATGCGCTGGCATTGTACCATATTAATATTATAGGAGCTGACTCCGTGCAATTCGTTGCCCGTTAAAAAATGCAACTGTATGTCTCTATAATATGATTCAAACTTTGGTTAATTCGTTATTTAATATTTTAAAACAATTAATTATAAGAATACTGTAAGCTGTAACAAATATAGCAACCATTTATAAACAAACATTTTAATCATAAAATCCTTTCTTATATGTTCAATAAAATAACATTGAAGGCCACTTATCGAGATAATAACCTTTCTATATTTGTAAGTTGGACCAAATCACACACATTGAGCATAATCAAAATAGTTTGAGTAGTTTTGGAGTGCATTGCACGTAAACTCCGTTGTATGAGTGATTTATATGATACTATCTGCCCGACCTTCCTCCGGAAGAAATAATTTTTTATAATTTAATTTTAAAACATATGACTATTTTTTGGCTATACAAATAATATAATATAATTATATATTGTAGTTATTTTTATTGCTAATTTCTGAAAATTATATATCCTATACATTTTGAATTCAACCACTGGTGGTAAATTGTATTATTTTTATTATAGCATAGAGATAAGGTAGAAAAAAAAGTAACAATAAATTATTTGTTCAATGATTAATATATATTACAAATGAAACAATGTAAGTGCAAACAAATAAATAAATAATTTATAATAATAATAAATAAACAAACAAACCGGTTTCCTTCGTCTCCAAAATCTAGTTAGATTCTTATATATTATATAGATTATATACAATATAGATAAAAAGTTTATTTTCAGTACACAGCCTGTGCCATACAGTTAGGATAACTAGGGGGGGGGATTAAAATTCACAAATCAAGACATATAAATATATAATATATAAATAAGGCCAGTAAATATACACAAGATGTACCGAATTGACTGCGTGTAAATGTTCCCCGCAGGTAATTACATCAAAATCAAACTGTATATCATATATAGTTATAAATACGTATAGCGTATACCATATATTATTATGTATAACTACTTGGGTATATAATTATTATTATTATTACATAAGTTATATAGTTCTCGGCTGTTGATATATCATACGACCTATGAATTATTATAATATTCTTATACGGTGTACGCTACCATATATATTTATCGGACAGCGCGGTATATGTATACATTTTTCGGCTTGGCATATTTTACGGGCTTGAATCAATTTGTTAACGATTTAAGCAACCAATTTTTTTTATTGGAATACACACTCGCTCTCTCTCACACACACGCTCACACACATACACACATATATGTATATTACTCCAAGCAATCATATCGCAATCGACTCGTTGACGGTGGCAATTTACGCGGTGCACACAAAGCGAAAACCGCACACTCACACACACACGCTCGCGAGAGCAAAGCACATACAATTGCGACGGGGAAATCGATCTGGCCTAATAGCCCGTTAAGTCCGTAAGCACCGCTGCCGCCATATGTGGTGTAAATTATTCGGGAAACGTTCGGAATGAAATAGAGCGAAAACCTTACGCACATGGCGCGCCCGCGTATATATTATAATGCGGTACAGTCGCCAGGCCGACATTGGTCGTATTGTAAAAAAAAAAAAAAAATCGCACGCCGTGTGGTGGGCGGCAGGGGCTGAGTCGGCGGCTCCCGCTAGAAACCAGTACACATAATATTATAATATATATATATATAGCAGTATAATAATGTAATATATATATTTTGGATTTAGCTGTTGGAAAAGACATAAAAAAAAAAAAATAGAAAAAAAATATGCTCCCCGAAAATAATGAAACATTGTCAACCGACACAGAAAACACAATTATACCATTGTGCGGCTGCTTCTGCAGCAGTGTAGTACGATTGCTGCGAGAGCGGGCGCGCACGGGCGACGGTGGAATTGCGAAAACGTCTATCGAAATCGATTTATCACGTCGGACGTTCGGATGCCATACGCACCGCATTTAAGGTCCGTCCACCGTATCTAAATTCCCCGTTTGTCGAAAAAAATAAAAAACCATTACTTACTGCATTTGTATGATATGTGCGTGTGTGCACTAGCTGTGCATTACTATTGTGTGTTTAAATTTTTTAAAAAAATATAATGATAATATATATCCGATATAAAAATATATATATTATATTATATAGACACGTTATGATATAGAAAAATGATGTAGATCAGCAGCGTCTCTGCCGCAGCGATAGCCACCGCGAAGAATTAAACGTCTTTTTATATATATTTTTTTTACTTTCGGATAACGCGCGTGTCGGCTTCCACAGGGTTTAAAAATAAAGATTTATCGGTGCCATACCGGCCCGACGCCGCCGACCGACCGACCGACTCCTCCGCGGGGCGCACGTCGCATTATCTCACAAAAAGGTCGTCCTTTCCGTTTTCGAAAACCGCAGCGGTCGTCTGCAACACATATTATGTTATACATGTATGGTAAACATTAAATACGAATTCTTTAGCCGTACACGTATTATTACGTCATATATACAATAGGGTTGTTCCCGCACTCGACATAATATAAAAACGATCGTTATGAAATAAACCGAATTGATGATATAATAATTTATATATTATATAATGCGCCATACCACGTGTGACTATCAACAGGTTTACAATGAATTACGTTTTGAACTCCTTGATGTTTTTTTTTTTCATTTATTTGCAATAGTTCAATAAAGTTTTGAAGTTTATATCCCATACATAATATGCGTATTATATATACGTATTTAATATAGTTAAGTCGATTCAGTCAACTATACATATACAGGGCACGGATTCACCAAGACATATCATCACCATTTAATTAACATTTAATTTATTCAAGTTCTAGTTTTGGAATTTTTTAAATATACTTAAAGGCCATATTTTCCAATTCTTGAGATTTTTTAACTGTAGGTGTTTAAGGAGTGTCCTGTGGTGATATTAACTACTGTTTTTAAAATAAAAACCCCCAGCATTACTTTAAACTATTCAGTCCATAATTTTTTTGAAATTTTTGATGTACTCAAAATTTGAACGAGTAGTTTTTCAGTTATTAAAATGGTTATACTACGGATATTATTCCTTAAAAATCGTTTTATGAAAATATGAAATAGATGTAATATTAGACCTAGTTCTCATTCGAAAACCAAAAGTGTGTATCCCCAGGACAGTACAGGACACTTCTTAAATAATAGAACATTTGGTATTTTACTTATAAATTCCAAAATCAGAATTTGAATAAATATTAAATTCATTAATAAATGAAAAAATTGGAGTGATCAAAACTGGCACCATGGATGTAGCTTTTTTACGAAATACTTGAACGGACGATTTGTCATAAATTATTTATTATTAAAAATTATAAAGTACCTATATATAGTCATATATGCATACGGTACGAAGAACGAATTAATTAATTTGCATTGTATAAGAATAAAATGGAATATATTATAGGTATATCCATAAAAAAGTTATTAGGTATTATTGGATCCAACTGTACCTAAGTATATAAGTATGATGTAGATATAACATTGCTACAATAATTGAACATTATAATATATATACTATATAGAAGTATAATATAACATATTACTGAGGGTTTGTTGGCAATATTAAATTTTTTTGGAAATTCAAGTTCGATCACTACCGAATAAAAGTACATATTTTTACACAAATATTATGCTAAAATATGCTATTTTCTTAAAATATGACAAAATTGAAAATGCAAATTCAAACATTGTATTAAATTTCGCCTTTTCATAGAACAAAACATGTATAATATAGCTTACATAGAATAATCTATGACCACTATAAAAAAAAACATGCAAATGCAAGAAGTTCTGAACCCTAAATATTGTATTACAATATTTGTCCCTCAACTGCAATAATCGTGTAATTTTTTTCATCGCATTACGAAAAACGGCCGTTTATTATCACGTCGTCGTACATAATATAATAATGATATACACAACGTACCGATATAATATTATAGGCACGTCCTATTAAAGTACAATGTCATATACTCATATATAATATATATATATATACATTTGCACACGATGGAGGAGGAGGTTTCAAACGTGGGACGTCTCTATTAGCGGAGTTGAATATTATTATAATATATGTCGTGGTTGTCACACCGGGTTTTTATTAGCATATTATTGGGTGCAAATTGTACACTATTGCAGGAGCAGGGTCGGGACGGGCTGCGTATATGTAATATATATATATATACATATAATACGACCATTCGCAAAAATAGCGTCCATCAATCACCGGTCACCGCCCCGAAAATGTCGCGGTTTCCCGCATTTAATATAATATACGTGTATTATTATTATATTATATTATTAAACTGTATACGAGGCGCACGCACGCTCTATGGTTCGTTGTGGGTTGCAGCAGCAGGGATAGACGCGATAACAATGTAATAATTGTCATCCCCTCCTTTACCCCTTTACAATATACCATTACACGATGCGATGCCCTACAATCCTTTCTTTCGGGTATTTTTTGCCCTTTCACATTATATTCGTATTCGTATATTATATTACATATTATTATTATAATATGCCCACACGTGAAAATTTGATTCCGACTCCATGTTCGCGCTTATATTATTATGTGCTGTGTTCGGCGCTCACAATTATTATTGTTCGCGTCAGACGTCGATAACGATACTATACTGTACCATATTATTATAATTGAAGGATATAATGTGAACATTTTGTAATAAAAGGACATTATTATCAATGGCGCGGTCGTGTATATAATAATATATACAATATACATATTATATGCTGACGTGGTGCGATTAATGATTCAGATGACGGGTACCACTGTTGGACTAATTAATTTGTTGCCACGCCAAATTACGCGTATCCATATTAAATCACTTTATAATAATACATATTGTTGACGGCGAGCGGGTTGCGATCGAAAAGTCAATTAGGAGTTCGAAGGGATTAGAATCCCTTGCTGCCGCGGGTATACTCGACGGACGACGCAAATCGTTTCGTCTGAAAATATGATGACTTAAATATTTACATATTTAAATATTTAATAGGATGGTAGGGGCTATCCGGTTATATCAACCCGGAAAGTATTTAAACGGACACAGTTTTTTTTTTGTACCTACTCGAAAACAAAACGGAACAACAAAATGCTAATAACAGAAATGTGTTGTTATTAATACTTTATTTTAATTTATATTATCAACCTATATCCGTTTGACTTTTTATCGTTATTATATAGTATTGAGTTTGTTGTTATTAGGTGTACCTAGCTATATACTAGTCGTGTTGGTTTGCTGTTGCGGGTTAATCGCTGTCAAACTCATTACTATAAATTACTATTTCATAAACAATCGCATTTAAACGTGTGTTATTTGCCATTATTATTGGTCTGTTGACGCAAATTAATACAAAATATATCGAACGCTTGACGAATAAATGTAGGTAGGTACTTACAGTTTTAAAACGTTAAAGTATATCTAAACGATTATACCTCAGAAATAAGTACATATTAACTGTTCATTTGTACAATTATTGTACATATATTATTATTTATACTATTCATATTGTAAATGCATAAAAATATGTTCCACAGTGAAACCTCTTCTGAATTACTCCTCCCAGTAGCGGAAGTTTTCTTAGGAGCCAACAACACACATTTTACAATCTGGACCTTCTAAATAACTGACAAAATTTCAACGACCGAGAGCATTCAGTATTAAGAAGGTTCACTCTATTACGCTAACAAGTTACGGACCAATGACAAAGGCCAATTCCTGAGATTCATATTGATACATGTTAAAATTAAAATAAACAAAAATAAGTATAATATTATCTAGTTTGATCTGGTTGAAAATATTATACAAGCAATAATGGATTGTGTTCACTGCTCATCGAGTAATATAATGCAGGGTAATTATAGGACTTAATTATTTTACTAAAAGAAAATATTTTTGTTGGTTAAAAATAAGAATATTTCAATGCTGTTTTAATAGTTGAGGAAAACTAACAGAAAACCACAGGAAACTGGAGTATTAGTACTGAACAGTCGACGAGATGAAAATTTTTATATAACAAATTTTACTTTTATACACAACAATCATAAATAATCATAGGTATACGTCTATTATTAACAGAATTTCCACAGCTTCTGCATTGTCCACCACCGCCATAAGTCACGGTGTATCCTTTTTATTTATTCCATTTATGAAGTATCTATATTGACAACATACTTACATGTACCTTCTTAATATTATGATCAACAATATAATATTGCTAATAATGTATAAGTGTATGTTGGTGTAATACGTAGGAAAGTTTTCTGTCCATTATGTGCCTGTATTTAGGTACTTATTATTTTATTTATACCTACTAATTTTTATATCATGGATTTTGATGATTTTTTTTATAAAACTGTGGCATGATGTTTGGATCTGTTCAATTATTTCCAACAATGGGTTTTCCTTATTATAGTGTATTTACAAAATGATATAATATTATAATAATAAAGTTAAGAAAAATGTTAGTACAGTTGACAGTTTAAATTCGTAAATTGACGGTAGACCACATACATAAACCTACTAAAGAAAATATAAAAAATTATATAGGTAGCATGAATGTTTTTTTTTGTTTTTGTCCGATAAATCTTAATAAACGTAATATTAACATCATTTTGATCTTTGAACATTGCTCCCAATATAGTCTTGATGGGATATTTCTAGACAGCTTGAATGTAGCCATCATATATACGCCATATTTTATGTGACTGGATATTGTGCATTATTGAACATCAGAATCCAAAATAATACGAGCAATGTCATGATAATTTCTTTTTATAATACCTCGGATCACCTTGATAAAATGTTTGCGAAGGTCCAAACATTTTTTTCGAATAACTATTCTCGCCGTTCGGGTATATTCTTGCCTGTTTGATGTACCTACTTATGTTACACCTAATTGAATATAGTCACCGCAGATTTTTAATAGTGATATTGTTATTGTATCATGATATTTGGAACGGTTTGTTCGTCCTAAAAATTGTTTGGCACACAAGAGAGTATAGGCGAAGGGTAGTGTACATTATATTATTATATATATACGAAATATACATCGTACAAGCGAATTATTATAGCGAGATGGCAGCGGTGGCGATGACGTTTACGCGCCACCACTTTAGTATAATATATTATAATATATATACTTGTATATACACACATACATATTATATATACATATACGCGCGTATATATGTATACCTTTCAATTATTGTGTTTAGCGGCGAAAATATTTCGAAAGGGGTTTTCTTTTGTGTACACTTACACGCCGAGCTTTATAAAAATAAAAAATAAACCCACCAGAAAAGAGAAGGGTCTTGTCTGTCTGTCACGCCGCCGCCGCCGCGAGTTGTTACGTCGGCGGACGTAAAAAGAACGACGGGAGGGTCGAGGGGTTGAATAAAATTGATGGAATCGTAAAAAGTGCGGCGGCGGTGTGTGTATATCCGCAAATACCGCAGTAGAGAAGAGAGAGCGTTTCGCGCGGTGGAAATGGACGAGCTGCAGCGCCGTGACGGGTCCTGCCATTCTGTCGACTCTTATATTGATATCAATTTCATATTTTTATTTTTATTTCAGCGAAGATTTGATACGTTTTTGCTTCGTTGTCCCGACGGGTCCATCATCATTCCCATCGGAAAGTAAAGTAAAGAATGGACGACTAGGAAACATTATACATATAGATAATATACCGGGGTCACATAATATTATAGACCTGCTATATTCACCACTCTATGCATATACCTACTGCAATGGGTTATAGTGGTAATAGGTTAATAAACTTGGCGCATTGAGTGTGGAATATTTTTTATGTACCTTACAAACTTACATATACATATAGATAACCGATATAATACCTTCGTTTGACGGAAATTCAAATCTATTCATTATTCGTCAGTGCGTATAGTGACATGTTATATACATCATACTATGTGCTTAATATACAATTTGCATTGAGTCTCTGCGGTCTCTATCGTATACCTACCTACTCTTATAATATACTATATAGTACCTACATATTTGTATCTATATACTATATATAACTATATACTATATTTTATTCGATACTCTATGATGTAAAGTTCAATAATCATTGATATTGGCTATACCTAAGTGTGTTTCCTTTTAAAGGTAACACGAAATATTTCAGTCCGGTGACCTCGGTTTGATATATTATAAGGTTTTCAGGAGGACACATAGAAAATAGTAAGTACAAAAATACATATTTTTTGATGATTTTCAAATTTGTAGTACTTTCATTATGCTCATGCGCATTACAACTTGGATTTTTTTAATAGCAACAAGTGTTTTCAATACCAAATTCGGATTGTTAATATTTTTGAAGTTATTTTGACCTCTTAAAAAAGTCGGCTCTAAAATCAAAATCGACAAAATGACAACGAGTTAATGTTTTAATTTAAATCATTGCATTTTTTAATGACTATCCTACGATTTTACAAATTAATGTACTTAGGTTTCTGCGTATTCATTTGTGAGCTCAAAGACAAATCTATCACTCGTCGTAATTTATCTTAAACCGATAAACCTATTCTAACGTTTAGTTTATTTCTGATACTTTAAAGTTTTAGAGTGTTAAATACTTATTATATCACTACATCGAAATAAAAACGTTAATACCTACGCTGTTTTTGTAAATACAAACGCATATCCCTATGGAAAACAACAATTTCTACTTAAATAGTACAACAAATATGTTTTTTTACCTGTACTTTCAAATAACTCGAATTCGGACTATATATGCTATATTGTCTAAATGATTATTAGCACTAAGTAAAATCATCATAAGTAAGACATAGGACTTGTAGCATTTGCGAATTTGTTTCGCATAGTCCCAAAAATAGCAGAGTGCGAAACAAATATGTTTCAAGCTTTCACAAAGCTAGTTTTTAAATTTTATTTTACATAAAATTTACAGTTTTTAACAGTTTTTTTTTGTTTTTAGGTCATATTTCTTTAACTTTATGCTTTTGGAGACATATTTTAATAATTATATACATTTTTTTTCCACTGACGTTTTTAATTACGTATTTAATTTTAATTAATACAACCAAAACATCAATTTTTGCCGTATTATATTATGGTTTTTAACTGTCGGCTGGCGCACGTTTTTCCTAAAAGCGCTTGAAGATCTCCAATAAGTCAATAAGATTAATTTTCCGTATATTTAATAGATAGATAGTAATTTACGATGTGATGTCAGATTGCCGACATTAAATTTTATTTTTAAAATTCATATTTTGGGTATTCAAATGCATATTTGGTGACTTTTTATGGCTACTCTGCTCTAATCATAACTAACACAAAATTATAATACATAAAATATATCATGCAATTGATTATAACGTATATTATGCATGCCAACAAAGTCACGCACGATAATATTATTTTGTTAAATGGCCCATATTTCAGTCATTTCGGTTTGCATTGTTTTTGCATCTTTCTAATCGTCGTATTCGGATGGTTCTCGGGTAACTTAATTGTAAAGCATGTTTTAAGATCACGTGATAAGTATAGTAAGAAATTTTATATAATATAAATTACAAGGAATATAATATTATTGATATTGACAACGAGTCATTCAGGAAAAAAATACACGGAATCACACGAAAATTTGTAAAATTATTGGATAATTGTTGTCAGTCAGTCAATTTTTGTTTTAGAGCCATCGTGGTTAAGAGGTCAAAATTACTTAAGCAATTCGGCTTATCCGAATTTCATATAGAAAACAGCTGTTGATATTTCAAAAGAAATGCAAGTTCTATTGCTCATGTGCTTACTGAATGAACTAAAATTTTGAAAATTAGGTATCAACAAATGTGTACTTCTGTATTTCCTATCTCCTCCTCCCGAAAGCATCATAATATGATATTATTCTATATATTATATATATATTCTATAATCTATATAGGTATTCTATCATATATTATTATATGATATTATTCATATTATGAACCTAAGGTTACTGGACTGAAATATTTCGTGTTACCTTTAAAAGAAAACACATGCACTGTATTATAATTTTGATTTTAGGTTATAACTTAATAAGTAATAATTTTTCCGAAAAAAAAATTAGAAACATTTTAATAAATAATAATGAAATACTATACCTATATAATATAAAAAATAAGTACCATAATAATGAATTTCTGTGTATACATATTTTATACTTTACTACAGTTTATATAAATGTATATAAAGTTGTACGTAATCACAATTTAATATTAAATAATTATGCATCACACGCGTATGAACATTATTGTTACTAATTAACAAAATACAATATATTCAGTAAATTCCAATCATTTTGGTTTACAACAGACTTACGACCATAATGCTTAATAATACGATATAGTAATATTTAAAAATCATAATTGATTTGCATACTGATTTTCAGATAGATGTTGCTTATTTTTTAGAAACTATAAATGTATAGAGGTAGTACCTTAATACTAAAGAATTTCAACGATATTATTTATTACTCGTTTAAACTTTTTGCTCAAAATATTAAATTTTTTGTAAATAATTAAATTATGTATAAATATGCTTGTCATAGGTACCTATCAATAAAATAAGATGGAAAACTGCATTCATACACTAGACATTTTTTATTTTATGAGCAAAAAAACATTAACTTGAGTGTTTGAATACCATAATATATACCTACCTGTTGTTCCTATAAAAGATAGTATTATGTTTATAATCGTGGACTTTTTATGACCTATATCCAAATATTATGATCACTGTTTTATTTATTTTTTATGAAAATCCGTTTATCGAATATTTAAAATCAATACTTTTGTAGTTTTGTATAACGAGTAATGATAATAAAGGTACTGCTTGATAATACTTTTAGGGAGACTCTCCTCAGAGTCAGTACAGTCACCTACCTCCTCACCATTTATACATATTATTATTGACCATGGTCACCTTACGTTTGAGTCTTACTACATCCTAAGTAGGAGGATGTCTCCGCACCGAGCTGCGTTCGATTATGACTAGCCGGACTGATGATTTTTGAACGAATATTATCACCTATATACCGAGCCTAATCAATCAGCGGCTTTACTTCGCGGACGCGGATTTACGTGCGGTATTAACGGTAACGCGCCATATACCGCGGTAATACGCAAACCGAAATAGGCCAGATCGGTGGGTGTACCTATTATGCATAATATAGCCGAGTTCGGTGCAGTATAGGTGTACAATAATATGTATAATATACATAATAATATATTCCCATGCAAAGTCATTGAAAATCACGTGAGTGGTGGTGACTATCGATCAAGCAGCGTTTTCGGCCGGTATTATTGAGCGGCGGCGGCGGACGTTGACAAGTGTGACAAGTGCCTTTAATTGGCGAACGCTGTTAACGGAACACTCACACACACATGCTCACACACATCGGTGTATCAAAACGCATATACGCCAACGCGCCACACATCAATCGCCGCGGATAGAGGCGGACACGAATTAATTGCCACCGTCGTCGTCATACATACAATACTATACAGTCGCAGCCAGAGTCAGCTGTGCCGCTCGAGCAACGTAATATTATTATAGTACCTACCTTTCATAATATATGGATCGTGTAAAAATAGTTTTCTACCAAATATAATATTATAGACTAGGTACATATAATACAGAACACCGTAAAAACCGGGTAAAATATGAAATGGCGCCTGTAGCCCCTAAGTTCTTTTACCATTACATTTCTAAATATTAAAATACACAATATTAGTATATTAGGTGTATCTATCTATATATTAGTACCTATATGTTTAATTTATGAACCATGATACTTATAATCCTTTGAAATTTCACTAACGGAAATATATACAATAATCTGCTATGTAGGTATATTGTATACCGCATACAATTTTAAAACAGTCAATAGACACAAGAATCATCAGATTTAATATTATACAGTCATAAAACTGTAGTTAATCTATTGTAATTTTATTGTTAAACCATTTTTTTTTTAATTTTTAGAAATATTCAATGGATTACATTTTGAGGATTCATTGAAAAGAGGAATGGAAATTTTTCAAGAGAGTACACAATTAAGTAAATACATTATACATTAGTACATTATACTAGGGCTCTTACGCGTGTAATCGGAGCGTGTACTTGGCCACAATTTCAACTTATTAGGCCAGGCTAAAAACCAAAAAAGAACCTGCAAACAGTTATATAATAATCTTGTTCGTCAGACACACACGTATTATATACGATATACTAGTAAATTTACCACTGGTAATGTTTACAATATACAACAATACCAACAGATTAATATACAATTTAACGAAATCAAAAAAAAAAAAAAACTCTAAATATAAAAATTGTTTGGGAGAATGATTGAACCAATAACGTGAATAACATTATAAAAAAACTTGGGGATAAGTGTGACATCTTGAAAGGATTTCTTCGATAAGGGAGACAGTAACTATTATATATAGCGATGGGAACATAATATATTATGTGGCACTTGTCATATTTTTGTAAAATGTAAACTTCTACTCAAAGGTGGAAGTGTGGCCTGGGCCAGTGGGTGTTGTATCCAGACTAATTGGTTCTCATCTAAATAAATATATATTTTTATGTCACGCATAACTGTTGATTAAATAAATGCAATTTAATATTTATTTTAAATTGTCTAAGTAAAAATTATTTATATAAATATAAATTTAAATTATTTTAAATTTAAATGCAGACCGTAATTATTTATTATAATAGAATAACTGAGTGGTATAAAATTATAAACTCAAAGAAATCGCTCTGTAATCTGATGTGTAGTAGGTTTCAAGTGAACCTCGGCATTAAGTAGGCCACTTTGACGAATCTGAATGATAAAGCATTGTATTTAGTAATTACCTATACAAAAACCATAGCACACTACTCTATATTTTTCCTCTACATGGTAGTCTATAAATCATAAATATGTTTCTTTTAAAGTAACCATGACAACGAAAACCATACGTAAAATCGGTCTGAACAAAAAACAAACGTATATTCAGCCCAAATATATATTTATATTAAAATGATTTTGAACTTTTTCAAAAACATCGCCCTTATTAGATTATTTTAATATAGTATCACGTTACCTACCTATACATATACATATATTATGTAAAATTATGTGATATGGGTTCACGCCTCTTCATGCTTCATGGTGTAAATATTTTAAACTTTAAAATTAATCTAAATATTTTCGAAATTAGTTTATCTAACGGAAAATATTGTCAAGTCGTTATGATTAATATTTTTTTTAACTACTGTAACCTAATAAATAAAATAGTTATTTTTGTTTAAAATGTATCAAATGTTGTTAAAATTAAAAATGTAAACGTCTTTAAAAAAAATTGTGCTTATGCACGATTTTAAAATGCGGCAATAATAGCACATGATGAACCTTACGTCCTTACTTCAAAGTTTTTAAGTGTAGCTATTAAAATATTAAATTAGATGAGTTAATAACTACAAAATATTTTGAAAATTGTCATAATTTTGATGAATTTTGATATCTTAATAACTCTTAACTCTTATAAAACAAAAATTATAATATACATATATTAAAAAACTATTTTAGATACATGGATTTAAAAGAAAAAAAAATAGAAAATTTCAAAGTCTTCGACTATCAACTAGGTATCGTTTAACAAGATCAAAAATGTTTTTAAAACTATTCTATCACTACTACTTCAATAATTGAAGTATTACTATTATATTACATATTTAAACAAATATTTAGAAAAAAAGAATAGTTAAGTCTCTACTGTCAAGTAGACAAGTTTTTGTAATTACTCCAAAGAAAGAAAATATATTTTGTCGCAAACTGATATTGCTTAAACATTCCAGGCTTTAATTTTTCCGTAATTTGTTTTTATTTTTTCTGCTCCAAAACGTGATGGTCATGGATATTATAAATTATTATTCTTTCTAAGGATTCGTAGCATATCGTAGGTCAGACAATGTGTTATCACATCTCGGCCGGATTGTTGTTGACCTTAAGCGTATAACCTCATGTTTTTTGGGAATATTTATAATAATAATATGTGTTATAATTATATTATTATAAAAGTTTTTAGAACAATTAAATATATCACATTATTAAATGCATTAAAAAATTATAAATTAATCATTGATCATTCAAAATATTTTACACATTTTTAATAGACTATTAATAGATCACGTTTCATATTCGTGCGTTAGCGTGAAAATGACAACAACCATAATAATATTATACCTACCTACGGTCTGTAAAAACATACATGACACGATTGTGTAGAATGAACGAGCACATGTACACATTAATTCTTAACAATAATAAAAGCAAATGACCTATAGTTAATACGATGTACAAAAAATTACCTATATTATAAAAAAAAATTTAAAAATATAAAATTAAATCTTATATCATTTTTAAATTACTATACTTTTATTTAAAATAATTGATACATCAATACAATATAACGCATAGTATTGTGTAATACATAATAATACCAATATAGTTGTATACTTATATTAGCTTTTATAAGCGTCATCTAAATCCACAAAAAAACAAAAATTTAAAAAATCATTTTTTATCTGTGGTGTTACAAATTATTATAAGGTTAGTTATTAATACCTTAGTCGGTGAAAAAAAAATATTTTTAGACCAAAAAGCCAGACAAAACTGGAGGAAGAAACTTGACAGATTTTAATTTTGAAAACGGATTATGATCCATTAACAAGTTTACTAGGTTTCTATTGTGGTTATTGTTAGTGTGAAAATGCGTATTAATGGGTCAATATAATATATCATATTTTTATTCATGGATATCATAGCTGAAAAAATAGATATTAAAAATCGCCTAGTAAAAATCTAGTAAACTTGGTAATCAATAAAAATAAGTTTTTAAAATTAAAATCCGTCAACTCAAATTCCTTCAGTTTTGTCTTGCTTTTTGGTTTAAAAACCACTTTTTTTCCAACGACTGCAGGCCCCTGCAGCCAGTAGCCACCATGAGATTTATTTTGTAATACACAATTCATTATTCAAATATAATATTTTAAAATAAACGATATTTATGTTTAGTTTGGTCAAATCTACATTAGTTTTGACTTTTGACAAAACCAACCGTAGCCCCTTAAATTGAATACAAATATCTAAAATCTAAAAAAAAGACTATCCAAGAAGCCCAACAATAAATTTAATAAATATATAGAAACATTACAACAAATTATTATTGTTTATTGATCTTTTTTATTCATAAAAATATTTTAAAATATTTAATAGCATATTATTGTTGGCACATTACCACCATCCACGATTACTACTCAGTATCTACTCGCAAGTACATATATTTTTTAAGTTTGAGATCTAAAAATAGTACATTTATTTAATTTTTTGGAGATCTACAGACTACAATATTATTCACGGTTTGATATACCTCGTAATAGCATAATAGTAAATCACCGAAAGGCGGAAATGAAAACACAATATTAAGATTAAAACATTTTATAATAGAGAAAATGTGAACCTATATTTTTACGGTTATTTAAATACTTACTTTGTTCTGTAATGCAGTAACGCAGTAGAACACGAGAAATATAATGTCCAAATTACTGTTACGACATTCTATGTATAAATAATTTTGATGAAATTTCAAACATTAATTTCATTATTTTTAAAACGTGTCGAAAATAACAAGTTACAATTTAAAATAATATTACTGATTGGATTATAGTACACAAACAACAAACGTCTCTATAATATCATTTAAAAGTAAATTAAAAAAAAAAAAAAACCATGCTCAATAAATCAATTATTCATAGGTATTATTATTTATAGACGTTCTTATTCAATATTATGTACTTTTTTTATAGGATTAAATATCTGATATAAGTAATGGGATGTTAAAAAGACAAATTTATAATGTCGTATATTAAATTGAGATAATACTATGAAAAACAAGTACCGATGTAATGATGATTAAAAAAAAAAATTAATGATGGTAAGTTTATATACTATACTGCAGTTTGTTATGTTTCAATTATTAGTTAAACATTTAATATAGAAAACATTGTTATTCATTTTTTAAATTTTTATAAAAGTTCTCTAGTTATACACAAACATTCATTTCGAATTAGAAGATAATTTAATAAATATATGATATATCAGATAAATATTTTAAGCCATACATATTTGACAAAGTAAATGGCTGTTTACCGAACAATAGCTTAAAATATTTATTAGCTTCCTACATAATACTGTTATGGTTGTTGAGCTGTAATTGTTTATGTGATTATAGTTATAGTCCAGTTTTACTACTTGAATTATGGTAAGGGAGGGGGGTAGAGTAGCTCTTTAAAAACAATAATTATTTACCGTATAACTTTATAGGTAATAGGTAAATCCTCATCAATAAGTAATTTTTTTTACACTTTAGCACCCTTCTTCTACTTTGTTTTCCAATTCAAGCAGTGTAATATTACTTAAATTTAAATCGTGTAACTATTGAGTTGTGCACTTATGACGGGACGGGTAGGTATTGTGTTCGTTTCTCTGTCGTTGGTCGCAGAAATGATTATTCGCCGCGGTGCAAAACTCACCCTCGTAGTGCCCTCTGTTGGCCCGAGGGATAAAAACGAAACCCACGCGGACAAACGAGGGCAACACTATGCTCAGAACAAGCGTAAAGACAGAACACGTAAAAAAGAATCTATTTTACCGATATCTGATTTTTAATTTTAATTTTATCTTTATTTATATTCTTACACATAGCGGTGAATTATACGTATATTTTGCTATTATCCACAGGGTCAATACAGGTATGATGACTAGGTTGGAAATGTCATAAGTACTCGGTTTAATGTGCTATAAAAATTATACGTCCCAACCGCATCCGTAATTACTGTCAACTACCGCACACCTATTAAGAAAATTAAAATAATTATCTGTGTTTGTGTGTTGGTGGTTTTACGTAATCGAGACATTAGTACCAATAATACATAAAATATTACAATTTCAAAATACTCAAAACTAATTGATAAATCAAAATATTTTATAAACCAACGTACAGACACAGATAATATCGCTTACGCGTT
Source organism: Acyrthosiphon pisum (assembly GCF_005508785.2). Classification (NCBI taxonomy): domain Eukaryota; kingdom Metazoa; phylum Arthropoda; class Insecta; order Hemiptera; family Aphididae; genus Acyrthosiphon; species Acyrthosiphon pisum. The sequence continues at coordinate 143,157,692 of NC_042494.1, forward strand.
TCTGTTCCGAACCAATAATAACTTTTACTACCTACTTTTTGACGCTAATCCGGAATTATAATTATTAATTATTATAATATTATTATTATTATATCATACCCATGTCCTACATATTTCAATATCCGTCTTACTGGGCGGTGGTCGAAGGCAATAATTTGGCCCGAAAAATTAATTGTATGTTGTATGTACCTATGAGCGACATAATATTATTTAGTTGGATATTTTATACTGGGTTTGGGGGAATGAAATTATTTTTACCCATATAAGATAAAAACTTGCTGACTTTGATGCGAACGTTTTTTAAAATAGGGTTCGTTATTAATAATTTATATTATGTATATCGTATATGATTTTGCTTTACTAATTGCAAAATGTTTATTAATGTTAACAGTATATTACAATATTACCAAACAAATATCTTTTTAAAGTTATAAGAGTTCATTATTAATTATTTATTATGTGGCTTTATTTTTTCAATTTTCAATGTACATTACTATACAATATATAAATTAATTTACCTATAAACTCCAAAATCATCCTCAGTTAACCTCAAACATTACCAAATTCATGCAGACCATCGTCAAACTCCCATCTAAAATGAAATAAACTTCTACAAAATTCACGCAATATATTCAATGTATAAACCTTTATTAATTTATAGTTTATAATTGTTAATTATTGTACACCCAATGGTCTATATATTATTTTTAATAAATAAATGAAAAAAATTCCTATAAATGCATTTATGCTTATTCACCCGAACGGTATTTTCTGTGGATAACAAATTTCAACTTCACCCAGCCAGTAAATATGATATTCAGATCACATTTTGGGCCGATTCGCCCTAACGGTCTAGGTCTCTTTTAATTACAAGTCGATCAAAACGTGAATTTTCTCTAAGAGTAGGTACAATAGTTAGAGCTGGGTAGATCTGTGCAGTGTTGAGTCATATTATATATATATAATACTATTATAAAGTACTTACCCATAATCGATAGGCTCGACACAAGTACACATAATATTGTATTACGTTCAATATAAGTAGGTAAGTATAAAAAATAATAGTTCACATTGCAGTGATGAGTTATCCGTGACAAATTGTTGTGGTGAATTACGTTGAATAACAATCGATTATATTGTTTTTTAATTCGTGTACATAATATTGTAATTTATACCTGTAAATAAACATGATGTAATGTGACGAATATTGTCATAGCCCTCCGATGTTTCATAATCAAGAATAATACCGATTCGTAATATTTTTGATTGTTTTAAACATTGTGTAGCCCAACTATTTTGCTTCGACAATTGGCCTTATAAATGTTTTTATTTCAACATTATATTATTCCATTATTTTTTTGTATAATATATAGATATACTAAATATAATGCGATATCTTATATAAGACTGAGACGTAAAATGTAATTAATGTTTCCTTTGAACCGGTCGAGAGGTGATAAAAAATTGTCTGACCTACGACGCGCTACGAATACTTAGAAAGAATAATAATGCAATTAATCTCAAAAAAAATGTTTGATTAAAATGTTAATTTCCAAGTAAAATAATAACAATAATCGTATAAGATAATGTTTTACTAAGTGTTTTAAAATAATTAACAGTATTATTATTTAACTGCAGGCTGCAGCGCTTCATATGTAGGTATTATACTACTATTATACTGTCGTATATATTTTATTCTATACAAAAAAACACATCATTATAAAACCAATACGATTATCGAACTATACTCAGAATCTTAATACACTTCCAATAAGTTATAACACATTGAATTATTCAAGAATTAGTTTATATATTATGTTATACATAATTTAGTTTGAATGCGTGTTAAGCGCGTTCAATGATGTTAAACTTTAGGGAAACTTGAATTATGTAAAAACTATAATAATATAATATAATATAAACGTTAAACAATTTAACTTTCCGTAAGATAATAAATTATTCACATAAAAGTGCGTTTAATCATGTTTCTGGTTTAATTCGTCGATGAGCATTATATATTATATAGGTGCCATTAAAATAATGTGTCAGAATTTATATACTATTCAATGTAAATAGTTGTAAAAACTAATAAAATCACACAAACAACAAACACAGCGGCTATGTTTAATGAAAAAATTTAAATTTTAACATGTTGGCGTATTAATAATTATAGGAGTATAGGACAATATAATATTATTATTACTCATATTATAGGTAGATTATATATTTTTTTTATGTTTTGATTTGTTTGTAAATGCGTATCATGAAATACGGCAAATTTTTTTTTTTATTTAAATAATAAGCCTCGGCGTCTATGGCCATTGGCATACAAGGAGTTTTTAAGGTTAACGATTTCTTAAGATACAGTATTTACTTTAACGAATTACAGATTATAAACTATTGATAAGATTGGTCTTCATTAGAAAGGCCATCAAGTGAATTATGTTATCTGGGCTTCCGACATAATATTTGATACTCCAGCTTCACATTTATACGGCCATTTTAAAGTACACTTTAATGTACTCTTTAAAGAGTTTTTTTTTTACTATCAGAAAAATGTAAAATTCACAATCTGTATTTATTTAATACAATAAGTAATTCGGTTATTAATGTACAATATAGATGTGTCGGCATGAAAGAAGTGGCGTCAATTGACCAATTGACGTTACTTTAAATGTGCCATTTTTTTTTTACCATTAAAGTATTAAAAACAAATCGAAATCATCTAACCTCATAGCTTATACCGTATACTATACTTATATTTATACCATATAATATAAAATACGTGTATAAGTATATACAAAATGTTTCAATAAAAATGATGTCGTTAGATATCGTGGGAGCTGATATCATACAGAGTCGTCGGCTAAGTGTACATTATAATATACAATTAATAATATTGTGCACGATGGGGATACATAGGAAAAATACAATTATGCATTTACATTAACTGCTGTAGTGCTGTGGAAGAGTGATATAAAAATCAGTTCCTATAATCATAGATAATAATACTTTCGCCAGCGGCGCATAATCGCTACGACAATGCTAAACACTTTATTAATATATTATATTACTATGGTGTGATATAATAATATTATGTACGCGTGCTTATAATACGCGGTATAGGTAAGCTGTATACAGCGCGTGCATAAAACGGTCTTCACCGCGGCTATAGCGTCGCAGTAGTCATTAATTTATTCTCGTCGCATAATATATATACCTACCATTGAAAGTCGAAGTTCTTATTATATTATTATTTTACAACGAACAACAATAATAATATGCAATGTGCAGCGCAAATGAACATGAATATAATGTGCTACAATAATAATAATAATATGATATTATCGTGATGGGTGTACAATGGTCAGGTAAACGTATAATATTATTAAATACAACTGAAACACCACTCGGTCCGGCGCCGAGAGGACTAACGACGTTTGGTCGTATTCATCACCACCGCGTTCGATTTGTACATAATATTATTATTATTTACATACCTATGCGATATTGTATGTACGTGTGTTGAAGTCTGCATTCATATTATAATACATTAATACCTATATACAATATATTATGTTGTATAAATAATATTGTGTGTACGCCGTGTGGAATTATGCTGATCCAAACACGTTTTAATTAAAAATCTTTTGCTTCGCTTCTGTTGTGTGTGTGTGTGCGTGTGTTTTTTTTCATACCCTTCGTTTTTATTTTTTATTTTTCTCTCTTTATTTTAATTTTTTTTTCGTTTTTCGTTTTTACTCGAAATAAATAATAATTACGAGCCACCATTAATATCGCTAATGCGAGCCATTCATTACGGTTGGAAAAACATAGAAGGAACGGCGGCGACGGCGAGATGTGGGCCGATAGGGTCCCGGCCACGTTAGACCCGGTCGTGTGTGTACGCACCGTATATATATATTTATATATTATTATGTGTGTGCGCGTGCGTGTATATTATTTATTTTTGTAGAAAATAATTGTGCTGAAAACGCGAGGGCATGTATATAATTATATATATATATATTTATATTATATAATATATAATATTATAAATGATACTAATGGAGACTTTTGGTGACAAAAAAAAAAATTAACGAAAAAAAAAACAACGAAAAAAGGAAAAAAATTAATCGACTAGAACTGAGGAAAAAAACTCACCCGACAAAGAGAAAATAATAATATAATGTAAGCACACGAGGACCGACAGTAATGCGTTGCGACGACGAGGAATGTGAAAAATGCTCGTTCCTATATTATATTGTATTATAACAGTATATAGCCGCGGACCCTTTATATTATTATTTTATCAGTTTCGTAATTAATGCGGGTGAAATACTTATAAGTAGAAAATAAATTATAATTTAATATTTTCTAATGAAATCTCTCCTGAACACGTTTGAATCGAGTTCAAACTTCTTCTTCAAATATTTCACTTTCGTGTGTAGGTACCTACAACATTTTCGTCTGGTGTACAACATGAGATCATAATAATACTATGTAATCATAATAATATTATTACGCAATATAATATTAGATCTTATCGTATCGTACCTGAATCCTTTCGGTCGATAAAGATATTATTATAAAAATAATAGTAACAGGTACATATTGTGAGATTTTTGGTCGTTATTATTTCTAGACCCCGATCGATTTATAGTGTATAATACTTCAGGTATAGTTATGGTAAACAAATATCAAAATTGTTTCTCCTATATATTATTAAGACACATAAACTGTATTATATAGTTATCGAACAGTAATGTATAATATTCGTTCGGAAAAATGCAACGGTTGTCCAGTTTCCTCTCCATCTTGATGTCGCGTACCTATATAGCTTGGGAATAACAGACTCGCAATATATTGTGAGTTGTTCTACCCAAGTGCGTATAATTGACGTTTTAAAGTTAGAAATCGTTTACACCCATATAATATAATATAAGGTGTAACCTTTACACGTTGAATTACAAGTCACAACTGGTATATTATTTTGCTGCTGTCAACGGACAGTCGAAATGAAATAATTAAAAATATTCTTGGACGGTATAAACTATAAAATAACGTGCAATCGACTAGAAATCTATACATAAATAATTTTTATTATTTAAAAAAAAAGACTCGTTTATGACATTATTCAATGTTGCGATCCGAAACGCTGATACAGTTAAAAGAGTATAATACTTTATTATATCGTTTTAACGAATCTCCATATTATTCTGAAACATAAATTAAAATATCATCGTGTCTTACACCGATATTATATACTTATGAAAACATATAGAGGGGGTTATATCTAAAAAATACCAGCTCACACCGTTGCTAGGCATTGGCTTCTAATTCGTATATACACGTTATGTCTGTCCGGCGTCCACCTTACTGCTACAGCCAACAATATATTACTATATTATTATAGTTTTAATAATAATATGCTATTTTTCACCATCATACGACTATCAGAGGGATTGTTTTTGAAGGGTCGTACAATGTTAACCATTGTTTATACTATGATTAGTAAACTTATTATATGCCTAATCTGTTTTAATATATTATGATCCACACAAGCGGATTTTTTGGGAGATAAATGGTTACTGCAGGCAACATGCGGAGTGGACTGAGAAGAATATTTGGGAAATTATCGGGTTATCGGTTATGAACATATATTATAAAATAATAAATTGGTTATACACTTATAAATGTATAAGTTAACTCAAAATTAAATTTAAGATACTGTGATTATAGTTCTATGTACCAACCTACGTTTCCTGGTTCGTTTTGTTTTTCTAAAATCTGGTGCTTTTTTTAGATGTATACTTTATTACCTATAGTTAATTACTAAGATACTGTCTCAGATATAATAATTAGAAAAACAAAATTTACAAATATTACACATAGACATAGGTATAAATTGGTGTATTTTGAAGGATAAAAAAAATAAAAAATGTAGCATAGTCTATACGTCATATTATAAGTGTAATATGATTACTGTGGTTAGGACGTTAGGTGCCAATGGCCACACACTATCTCTATCTATTTAACACAAATCATAAAACTCGGTCTCAAAATTAATAACAATAACTTTCCATGGTCATTAAGTGCGTAGTGTGTACGTCACGGATGGAAATCTATCGGTCGAAAACAGGACGTTGCAGTCAGAGAATTTTCGTAATTCTGAGGAAATAAATAAATTTAGCTCCAATAATGTACACAATATGAATAGGTATATTGATTTATATTATAAATTATAAATGTGCTTTACCAAAGCGAATAAAATATATAACATGCAAAAATCTTGTGTAAATTTGGTACATAAATTCAGAACTTGGGGAGCTGGAGTGACGGAGCTTATAATGATGTAATATTAGTCCGTATATATTATATACAATGTAGAAACAACTGTATCGGTATTTTACTAAAAAATATGTAATTTTGTTCTATTTGTTTTTATTTTTCAATTATTAAAGAAACCGTCAGTAATAACTAGGTACTTCCTATTGGTTTAGTTTTTTTAAACGTTAATGCATGTAACGCATATTTTATTTACCAAACAAGTATGCGTATAATAATAGCGTACATTCGTACACACTTGTTTTAACGTTTGTTTTGTTTTCCTTGTAAAACGCGTTCTATATTATGTTATTATAATCTTATGGGTGTGAGCTCACCATCACGACCGCGTGTTTCGCAATTCGATGACTGTTGTTATCATAAGGATTTGGTTTATGAGAAGAGTTATATTGTCAGTGCTCAATGTCCAGATTTTAAATACTTAAACACGCATTTTGGACACATTTTTAATTGTAATTTTCATGCTCTCATTTTGACATTCAGGTACAAAAACATTTTGGTTCAATCAGAGAAATTAACAACTTAATAATATATTATATATTCAATCCACCGTTATAGATATTACGCTAAAAATTATTCCAAAATGTGTGCACATCCAATGTCAGTGATTTGCAATAATTTTCATTGCTGATCATACAGTATATTATAATATTAGTTTAATAAATTATCATAATTATATACGCCTCTCGCAATATTATTATTGACACACAAAATATAATTTATCGATGTTAATACCTATATAGTAATAATTAATATAACCTACTACCGATAGACGTTATATGTTTTAGGTATTCAACAATATTCTTGTTTACACAGAACGGGAAATACAATATTTTTGGTAAGTAATTATCTTATATTACCATATACCTTGTATAATAATATGATTTAAGGTAATTATACACGTCATTATACTCGCGGACATGCTGTCGTTACATCCATTGTCATCGTTTGAATATTTATATGACAAGTAAAAAAAACTCAATTTTAAAACTTTCTTTTTTGCGTTTAAGTGATTTGGATGTATAAATACGAATGCCTTTCACTTTCCGAATAAGTAGATTATCTGTATAATATTTCTATTAGGGATTTCTATATAGTATATAGGGATTCCTGATAAAAAAAAAAAATTAGTTGCTACCTCTAAAAAATTGTACGTTTTTTTTTACTTTTTAGTATCTTGCTTAGTCCAATCGTATCTAACAGCAAACGGTAATATTCGTATACAAAATATAATGACGTTAATTTCACCAAAAAATATTAAACTCTGCTTTTCTTCAATATGAATTATTATCAAGTATAAATACTTATGATTAACTAGCTGCCCGACCTTATTTTTTTATAATTTAATTTAAAAACATATGACTATTTTTTGGCTATACAGATAATATAATATAATTACATATTGTAGTTATTGTTATTGCTAAATTTCTGAAAATTATATATCCTACATTTTGAATTCAACCACTGGTGGTAAATTTTTTTCTTTTTACTATAGAATAGATATTACTATATTAGGTAGAAAAAAATGCAACAATAAATTATTTGTTTAATGAATAATATATATTTCAAATGGAAAAATGCAAGTGCAAACAAATAAATAAATAATTAATAATAATAATAATAATAAACAAACCGGCTTCCTTCGCCTCCAAAATCAAGTTAGATTCTTATATGTAACGCATTAAGTGCAAGAATATAAAAAGTTGAGCGTAAATTCACAATCACTTTTTATGAGCGTCTGAATAGTTAGAAGTCTGAACAAATTCGTCAAAATCATGACAATTTTGAGTTACCAATTCATAAAATGTATACTTATTTCTTTTTAAATCTAAGATTTTAAAATTGAATACATAAGACTCCTCATAGCTTTTTCTATCTTTATTAAGAAAAAAATGTTCTTACAAGCATGCTACTAGATATTTTTTTTCCACAAGGGATATTAAGGAATCAAAAATATGTTTTTTGTGTATAGTACAGTAGAAAAATTTCTAAGTGGTAGCATGCTACACTTTTTTTAGCAATTTAATAAAATTGTTTTAAATTATTATTATTAGTGATTTGCGTTTCTATGACTTAGGTATATTGTACGCGCATATCGTGTCAGTGTGTCGTCACTGTCAAGGACGTACTCGCACATTGTTAACAATAATTACGCATAACGTACGCTACCCTCGAGCCATCTTAAGATTTTTTTGTACTTGGGTACATCATGAATCAGGAAATCAGGAAACGGGTTATACGCAATATATTATGTATGGATCGATCGTCCAGAACAACACAAGCCAGACTTTTTATAATATTATATAGCGTGCCTACATCTATTGTCGACGCGCACATTGTTAGAAATATAATTGCAATATAATGTGCGCTACCCTTGAGCCCGTCTACCGTATACATAATATTATATTATATTCGGACCCGCCGCGGAAACACTCCTGGACGTCCCTGGGGCTGCCTAAACAAAGCGCCTCGACTACACAACATTATATAGGTACATCATAATATCTGTTTCGCGAGACGCGTGGGTACGTCTGTTTAAGTCTATATATATATTAAGTAGATATATAACTATATACATAAACTGCGACTTATACGTAAACCGTTTACGGCGTGGCGCAAATATGTATATTAGACGCATAGTATAAGTGTGTAATCGACTCGAGACGCGAAACGCCACTTTCCGGATAAGTGTACTACTATACCTATTTCTGTAACCTACTACATACCTATCTACCTGCCTGTCTGCCTAACCTACGAATATTATAATATCGTATTATAATACGACTGTATTTTAAGAGAAGCGCATATTAGTAGTACCTATTGCAGTCAGCGGCGAATGGTGCGCTGGGGAAACGAAATAAAAGAATATCTTTACTATTATTATCATCGTCATCGTCATCATCATCGCCGTCGTCGTCGACGTAGTTTGGGCTCTACGCCGAAAACCGAAAAGCTACTGCCACCACCACCACCGCCACCACCACAGCTACCGATGTGCACAAAACCTTTTTAATCAAGTCTGCCAGCGCTCGCGAATTCTCGGAATTGATTCCCTCGGGACGTCGCGCGCGCAAAAACAGACGCACTTGGCGGCGGAATGCGGATGGATATATATATATATATATGAAGAGTTGCCTCTCTCTCTCTCTCTCTCTCTCTCAATTTATATATATATATGTGTATACCATTTTGGTGTATAGCCCTCAGGAATCGTTATATCCTTCAATTGTTATGGTAATTTATTCACAGTTCGAAGCGTCCGCGCCAAAGTTGCCGCTGCAGGTCTCTCTCTCCCGTCCGCGCCAGCCGCCGCGCCGTTCCCGGCCGTCCGTCGGTTTCGAGAGATGCCGCGAGGAGAGTGTTGGCCTCGCAAGAAATTGAGATCCAACGTCTCCCCCCCATGTTGCCGCCGCCCTCCATAGTTTGATCGTCGTCTAACGAGACGTCGTTATTTCGTGTATATAGAACTCGCGCGGACGTGCGGCCCGCAACAATAGCGCAGTAATATCAGTAATATTATATATGTGTGTGTGTGTGTGTGTGTGCGTTGGCATTTTTACCACCCTGCACGAATAATAATATAAACGAGTGGAAACAACGAAATATTATTATTATTTTTGTTTTCACCGTCTGTATATTAAATTATATATTGTATATTCTAATATATATATATATATATACGCGACATAAGTAAATTTTGTAAATTTTTGTTTACAAGACAATATGAAAATAATAATGCACGTATATATAGGAGATAATGGGTATACTATATTATTGCCTGTGATGTAAGAAAGGCGCCGAACCGTCCAGCGATGATATAGGTTAAGATTATGGTTTAACATTATATTATAACATACCAATTATACCTAGAATATAGTAATTATAAACACAGCCAATAGTTTCATATTTTTTAATAAGTTGTCAACATCATTTGTCAAAAAATAATATTTTATTACTTTTAATATATTATATTATACTCTAAAAAATGTGTAACTTTTTAGAATTTAGAATTCACTTTGTTCATGTTCATAGTAGAAAAGAGTAATTTTTTATTTTGACTTGAACAATTTGTAGTCATGACATTTTCCTGAACGGTTTTTGTTTTGAGCAATCGATTTCTCACGCACGGGATCTGCAGTTAGATGTAGTTAATAATATTTCGTTTTGCTAGTAAATAAAACATCATCAATATGAATGAAATTATTGTTTTAAAAAGTAAGTTGAAACTTGATCGATTGGCAGAAAAAGAAACCATTAATCTACGTCAAATTTTTCATTTGAAATAATGTCCTCATCTCAATGCCAACGCCAAGACTTACTTTCAGTTTAACGTGGTAATACCTATAAAAATATAATTTAAGGCCATTTAAGACGTATCATACTGCAGTCATAATATAGGTTGTAATGTTGTACACAAATTACTTATCATACAATAATAATATTTTTAATACAACTTTTTATCTTAACGCAAACTTCATAGTTTGAAAAAAAAATATAGTTTTTATCAATCAGCGTAGATGCCTATATTATAATGACGTTCCGTGCAGTAAGTTGAAACAGATAGGTATTTTAGATTCTAAGTGGAACGATGAATGTATTGATTTTACAATGATGTGTGTTTTTTTTTTAATTTTTTAATTTTTTTTTTTTGTGTCTGTGTACACGATAAGTAGTCGAAATAATACTTTAATTTTCAACTTCAGTATCTTGTTCGATTGGAAAGTGAATATCGTTGGTGCATTGAGGAGGTAAAAATTTAAAATTCCCGGTAATTTTCAAAAGCTCCAAGAAAAACTAAAGAAAAATTAAGGAAAAACGGGAATTTTTACGCGAAATCGATTTTTCACAAACTTGAATTTGGTTTTTGGTGTAACTTTAAAAAAAATGACCGTAGATACATGAAATTTTCACTGGTTGTTTATATTTCCATTTTCTATACAGGATACAATTTTCAAAATATTTTGATTTGTATTGAGCTGTTTACGGACAATTTCAGTTTCCAATTTAATTAGTTTTTAGATTCTGAGTGGAACGATGAATGTATTGATTTTACAATGATGTGTGTTTTTTTATTTTTTTATTTTTTTATCTTTTTTTTAATTTTTTTTGTGTCTGTGTACACGATAAGTAGTCGAAATAATACTTTAATTTTCAACTTCAGTATCTTGTTCGATTGGAAAGTGAATATCGTTGGTGCATTGGGGGAGGTCAAAATTTAAATTTCCCAGTGGTTTTCAAAAGCGCCGGGAAAAACAAAAGAAAAATTAAGAAAAACGGGAATTTTTACGCAAAATCGATTTTTCACAAATTGAATTTGGTTTTGGTGTAACTTTAAAAAAAATTACCATAGATACATGAAATTTGACTG
>NC_042494.1:143170908-143176805 GCF_005508785.2 Acyrthosiphon pisum
TTCGCCCCCCCACAAGGACGCCCCTGTATATGATAGTACCACGGGTTTGTTGTTGATGTACAACGCGTTACCTGATGGATATTGTGATATGGTTAATTTGGAATTTATTATTAATACCTATTATAGGTCAATTTTTTTTTAATACTATAGATAAGTATACCTACCTATAATAGGTATGTCTAATACCTAGACTGACAAACCGTCTCCGCTCAGAATCATTTTTCTTATACAGTGATATTATATCATTGAATTCAAATTTAATACTATCCATTATACAGTGACCCACTTTTAACCTACTGTACAGCAGAGCGACATCCACTTACCCACCTTTTTTTATGTTACGCGTTTGGTTATATTCGGATAACGTCATATATTATGCGGGCAAAATACACCAAACCAAAATACGCGTTTGTGGGTCAGTAGATTTCTGATGAGTTGTATGCAGTAAACTATATTATAATAATATATATACTATATTAAATTTACATTTCAAAATGAGTTAGCTTGTGAATTGTGATAATATATCGAACGACCTTATGTATTTATTCTATAATTATAGTTTAACGATCACGTCATTAGACGTATAAGATATCATGTGACGTAAGAATACCGTATAACACACGGTACCTATATATTTTATTTCAAAACATGCAGACATGCAGTTGTTTATTGCCACTATTGTATGGATAGGTATATGTTGTTAAGAGAAATAAATACAATATAATAACATAAGTCGTAAATTCATTATGTATCGTTCTTATAACGACACACATGACTGACCTTCGTCACTGCGAATATCGTGTATAATATATATAGGTAGGTTCCTGTAATATAATACATATAATTGGAAAATACGAAAACGAAAATATAAGATTGCTACAGAGTTGTACCTGGAGTGCATATTATAGTGGTATGTCATAGTATATTGCCTCGTCCTTATATATACGCGAAGTCAGCATTGATACATTACAGGTAAATGGAAATCGTAACATGTCAATAACGATGTTGCCGTATTTCATTGCGTGAATATAGTAAATATGTATATCATAATTCATATAAAGACAATACAATATTTTTAACAATACAATATTATAACAAGGCTGAACTGCAACGTTGACAGATAAACCGTATTTAGTGAGTTAATGATGAAGTCGAAAGAACACTGAAAATTCGTGTACGCTAAGGGTGCCATATTAGGACACTCGAGTCAATCATTTGCCTCCACGGTTTTATTCGGTATTGAATTCTCCGCAAAAAATTTGGTAGAAATCTGCCATTTGCTGCAGCACCTATTATAAAATTGATTTATACCTAATTGTTAATACCTATTGACATCGACGACTAGCCCATAATTGGATGTATATATGGTAATAGTGGTTTGGACGATTATAGCCGACGTCGTATCGCGCAGATTCCGTCGTGACAGACTATCGGATTTCTTATCTGTTTTCCTTCATCCAGAATACAAATTCGTATTTTATTTTTTTAAATCTATACCTATACGTTTATGTGACCAGTAACAGTGAACACCCATAACGGAATTGCAGTATACTGTAACGCTGGCTCAGAAAGGTTTTTGGTGGCTCGAATCGTGTTTGATGGGGTGGAGGGTAGTCACCCATACATACATACATATAGGTAGGCATAGGTACACATAATATATAATATAGATATATAGGTACGACAGTCGTGACTGCCAGACGGTGGCGGCCGCGGCTGTGAGTGGAAACGAAAAATAAAATATAAGCCCGCACCGATAGAACCCCCAAAGATTTGCCCCGGACACGGTCGTATCGACGTTTGATTTGATCGTTTGTCGTTAATCTTCGGATGTCGTGTGGCACAGCCGCCGCTGCCGCCGCCGTACGGTCGTTTAAAAACACTGTCGTTTGATAATGGCAGGCAATAAGTTAAGTCACGGTGTTTTTTTCTCCCTCTCACTCTTCCACCCTGCCCCCGCCCAACAATCAACCGCTCTCTCGACCTCTTCGGCGGACGGCCGTTTGTACCGATTTAATGTCGCCATTGTTCTTGTGTAAAATAAAAAAAACAAACGGACAAAAAAAAAAACAAAAACAACAAAGCACACGAAACGGTTTACGTCTCAATCTAAACGGTGGCGGCGGACCCATCGACAGAATGCGCATTATATATTATTATCATTATTATATTATTACTATTATTGTATGGTGTTCGGACCCCCTCGGGAGACGAAAGGAACCGTATCGGACCAAAGCATCTATGTATCAGGTATATGCGGTGGGAGCTACCGATAAGTACAGAAGTGCTATATGTATATTATACTTTATTATAATAATATAATATATTATTATGTAATATATATGCGTACATAAAACAACGCCTATTTTATAATGGCATTGGCCTTATAATAATGTATTATAAAAGCAATAATAATTTTATATAGATATAGTTCCTAATAGTTCCGATATCTGAATCCGTCTGCGTGGATCCGATTAAGACGTATAAGACGTCATTACTCACTCAAACGGCATATTGCAGCGAGAAGGGTAATTGAGAAGGGAGTACCTACCTACCTGTATCATAGTTTAATATAAAATTGTTTAAACGCCATGTACGAAATAAATAAATAAATTGTCATCGTAATGATAAAAAACTGACAGGGTTTTTTTTTAAATCTAAAACTGATGCCTATATAATATTATAATATATTAACTCGATATTAACATAATTCTACAGTGTAGCTGTAGGTACGTTATATATTCGAAAATCCAAATATTGGGCGATAATGTTTACTTGAATTTCAGTTGATTATAATATTATATAATTCTATAGAACACAAACATCATAGTTAATAAATAAATTGTTTAGATTTTCTTTGAATGTTTTAATAACATGATAATATATTATTATAATATAATATACTTATCAAGTTTCTTAAAGCCGCTAAACTAAGTTCAATAATGATTTAGCAGACTACTTTAGCATACGTGTTATCAATAGTTGAAAGACTTTATTTTTATACTAACCTTTTTTTTTACACGGAGTTTGGCGGATGATGATTGTTTTTGTTGGGTTATTATATATAGTAGGTAATTGACTTTACATATTATTATTATTATTTATTAAACAGTTAAATAATAGCAGCACTGATTACGATAAATACCTTATAAATAATAGGTAATAATAATCCGGTAGTCATTGCAGCGAATATTATTGTTGTCAAGTTTAATATATTATCCATTATCGGTGGTCGTGATCGGACCTATATATTTTACAAGCGTTTATATCATGTATATAATATTATGATGTATTATAAGTAGGTATACGCGATGATGACCAGTGAATTTCAAGAATATTTACGCCATCACAACATATATATACATATTATATAATATAAACTGACGGTAATTATTGACGATGAACGTGCATACTGCTCTTGTGGATAATTTTCGAGATGTCCGCGTGTTCAAATGCCGTATGCGATAATTACGACCAGCCTGCAGGTCTTTGGCGCTATATATTATAGTATAATATACTATATAGTATATTATAAATATATACGATGATTGTGCGTTTTCGTTTAAAATCCCAAACGCGCCGTATATAACCGCTTATAAATATAGTCTTAGCGTTCGACTGCCGTACACATTAAGCATAGGTATATGTTGTATATTTAATGTATACATACATCCTGAACTAATTCGTCCGTTGAGATATATGTATGCATTTATATTAGCTATATATAATATGGCGGAACCTCACGGTATCTCGAAGTCTTAAGTGGCCAATAAAAAAATTCGACATATCGAAACTTTTAGTTACCGAGGCACCTAATTAAAAATATATGTGAACGAACGATGGGCACTGAAAAAAAATATTCGATACACCGAAACTTTGATATACCGGAGTTCGAGATACCGAGGTTCCGAGGTGGTGTGCAGCAGATATTGTTGGGATGTAAAAACATAGTCGTTCTAAAATATAATTTAATAATACCCTTGCACCCACATACCTATTATTTTAACCACCCTCGAGCTGCACGGCAGCAGACTTACACAGCAGCGGCGTGTTGTAACAGTATAGAACTCGTTGTGCGCGTCATCCCCTTCGTGCCAGAGCTCGCCCATGCTCGAATGTCGACACCACGTGTGACAATATATTATACATATTATAGGCACCCATAATATTATAATATATTATGTTATTATCGCATGTGGTGGTGTATCTACGCGTATATATTATTGTTATATTATATTGTGCTCTGCGTATTGTTATGCTCCGAAAAGCGAAGAACAATCGGAGGAAACACAACGCGCGAATTTATTATATTATTATTTATTATCGTATTGTCGTATTGCGGCCATATTAGTATAATATAGTGCGTTACTTCACATATTATTTTGTAGTCATGTTATTTTGCTAATTTTTTTTTATCGCAAAACGACAATATTTCACACACACACGCCTGACGCTATAGGCGTATAATAATATATACCTACTATGTCAAAATGTATAATTCGAAAATTGCACAACGTCCTGTGATGCAAATATAACTACCTATTATACGTGCACTATTTGTACGATTAACAGCGCGCCACGAAATAAATGCGGTTTTGTACTCTACCTGTATATATGAACGCGTAATGAAATTATATTATATTATTATACCAACATAGAATAATATAATGTACGCGTGGCGTGCGATACGCGAGAAACGAATTTCACAGAGAATGAAGAAAACTGCCTATATACTGACTATAATAATAATAATAATATATCCGCGAGTTTCCCTCCAATTCGTTTTTCCCTTCGGTTTCTGATATTATCGTGACGCAATATTCGTGTAAATATCATACGTCATTTATACGTGCACGTCGAGGATACAAAGAGTGTTTTCGAGTGAATAATGAGATTTAATTCGTCAACGTGTTTTACGTGTACGGCGTAGGCATATATATAGGTAATATACGTATATATTATATATTCGTGTATATATATATATTTATATATTCTTTGCACGCGTTTAATTATAACGAACGGTTTAATTATTCACGCGCGGGTTGTTTCGTTTGTGTCGGGAGTTAATTGGTATATTATTATTCTTATTATTATTATCGTTTGATAACGTATTACTACTCTGTATTACATTATATATTCTCTCACGGAAATGTAAGAACTAAATGAAAAAAAAAATTATACAATTAACGCGAAAACAACGAGCCCCTCCCACCGCCTATATATACACGCGCTGCATTTATTACACAAATACAGTCTGCTATTATACTATACTATAATATTACAATTATATTGCAATAGCACCACGCTGACTTTAAGTAGTTGGCGCGGAACGGCCCTCCAATTTTGGGGGTTGAGCGTCGGGTCAACAACCCGTCCTCGTGAAAAACACTCAGTTAAGAAACCATCAAAAAAGCCTCGGAACTGGATTGAAAATGGCAAACAACTGGAATCGGAAAATGGGCTACGTATAGGAACTTGGAACGTCAAAACACTAAACAAACCTGGAGCATTGCAATATGTACTCGACGCTTATAATAACTATACAATTGACATATTAGCAGTACAAGAGATAAGGTGGCCAAATAGTGGAAACCTAAAGAAAGACAATATAATAATATTCTACAGTGGCACTACTAGTGGAAGACATGAAAATGGAGTAGGTTTTATAGTACACGACAAGACACTACCAAATGTTAAGACCTTTTCAGCCTTTAATGATAGAATTTGCTATATCCGTATAGCGGGAAAGATATTTGACCTAATTATCATAAATTGTTATGCCCCAACAGAGGAAAAAGATGAAGACATAAAGGACAAATTCTATGATGAACTAGAAAGGGTATATGACACTTTACCGTTGCACTGTATAAAGATAGTAGTAGTGATATGAACGCGAA
>NC_042494.1:143176905-143178240 GCF_005508785.2 Acyrthosiphon pisum
GATAGTAGGCAGGGGCGGACTGGCCCAGGGTGCTATACACCAAGTAGCACCCCGGGCCCCCGTTTGTATTTATGATCCGGGCCCCCGATTACCACAGTCGGTATACGGTATAATACTGGTATAATACGGTATTATACAAAATAAAAATAAAATAACATATTTCAACATCTCTACAAATAAACAACATGTTATTCTTAATTTTTTTTTTATATTTACTTATAAAACTAAGGGCTCTTTCCTAATTTAGGTAGGTTTGAAAAAAAATTACGGGCCCCTAATTAATTTTGCACCCCAGGCCAAAAATAGCCAGTCCGCCCCTGATAGTAGGTCGATTCACTCTAGTATCAAAACTAACAGCTCACTATTGAGAATAGTGAACGACAGTTTCCTATGTCGTGCGTGTGTGAGACAGAAACAACACACGTGGGTGTTGCGTCCTCTTATAAGGGTCCGTATTACAATAGTTAATAACTAATGTTAAACCGCGGGATTCGACTGGTAAAATCAGTTGGTTAAGCGTAACCGAGGTTTAAACTATGATTGTAAAACCTAAGGGCCAGTTGCACCGTCCCTGATTAAAGTTAACCGAATTTTAATCTGCCGAATTTGCCCGGTTAAATATCTGTTATCAGCTGATTAAGCTTAATCGAAGTTTAACCGAATAGGCGGTACAACTGGCCCTAAGTGTCTAAGTCGGTTATAATAAACAAAGTATAATATAATATAATTACTATTCAATTTATAGTTATCATTCAATATTAGATAGGAAAATTGATAAAATATTTACTTCTGTCATACTATTATAAGGTCAGACTTAATACTTAATAAAAACTTGAAAACATCGTTCAGGTGTATAGCAGTTTGTTCGAACGTGAGCCTTTTCGCGCCTTCTACGAACAGTGTGATCGTTTGACACTTGTCGTCATCCCGTTGACGTGCCGACGCCGAAGTGCGCTTGCGCGAAACTTTGACGACCGGCTTCGCTGAACACCGGTTGTCCGTGGTGCGGCCGTCGTTGTCTTTAACTGGCGATCGGACCGTCCGTTCCGTTCCGACTCATGTTCGTTGGTTTTCTTGTTCCTGTGCGCTGACCACAAAACCTCGTGGTTGAGTCCTTTGGGTGCCTGCGCTCTGTGCCGCCCGTAAACCGTGTCGTGTTTTTTCGCACGCGTGTGGTCCCTGTTGCACCGCCGTCCGGTATTGCTCGCCGTGACCGTGGGCGTTTCGTCAGTTTACGTAACGTCGTTGTGACGCATCTTGCGAGAGGTCAGTGATCTCACACCTGCCCAGCTATCTATACCCAGTACCTGTCATTTGGAGACCATTGCAAACATC
>NC_042494.1:143178290-143201011 GCF_005508785.2 Acyrthosiphon pisum
GGGATTAGTTTTTGATTTAATTTTCTTTAATCTCTACATGATTTTGATTTTTTCAATGATATATGTAATATGTAGGTATAGTGTACCTATATGACCAATACTATAAGTATATATTTGTAATTAAATACCTATTAATAATGTGATATTTACACTAATTATACCGATTAAATAATCAATTTCATGTGTTTGTGAGTAATATAAACTAATATTGTAGTCCGGGGATTTTTATTTTGATTACCTATACCAAATATATAGAATGCTATTATTGTGAATAATTAAATATATTTTTTTTATATTTTTATGTGAATATATATGGGGTTGTGGGGGCATCGCCTCCACAGGTTACTTTTCATGTAATATCAGTTAGGGGCTACAGCCCCCCCTCAACATTTTAGCACTAGTTGCGCCACTGGTAACCTATAATAGTTCAGGACGTATAGACTATACGGTATAGTGCGAGTGTTTAAGTGCAACCAGGGGCGGACTGGCCCAGAGTGCTATACACCAAGTAGCACCCCGGGCCCCCGTTTGTATTTATGATCCGGGCCCCCGATTACCACAGTCGGTATACGGTATAATACTGGTATAATACGGTATTATACAAAATAAAAATAAAATAACATATTTCAACATCTCTACAAATAAACAACATGTTATTCTTAATTTTTTTTTTATATTTACTTATAAAACTAAGGGCTCTTTCCTAATTTAGGTAGGTTTGAAAAAAAATTACGGGCCCCTAATTAATTTTGCACCCCAGGCCAAAAATAGCCAGTCCGACCCTGCAAACAAGTAACAACTGACAAGAGAAGATACAAACATTTACTGAAATAATGATTTACAATTTAAAAAAGTCTAGAATGAAGATTCAAACTCCGCTTCTAAATAGTAAATTCTGGACATTTTCAAAAACGGATTATAAATTATGATTAATATTGCGCACAGTTGTTACATCATCCGCCGTATAATATATTATTATAGGATTTGTTTAACTGTGCACCACTATAAATATTGTACAGTTTATAATAAGCATTCATACATATGCATAGCCCATGTGTGTGTGATTTGATTTTATCGTTTCACAGAGAAAAAAGAAAAATTCAAATTTTTGTTTATTTTTATATTATATTAATTGGCCGGATTTTTAACAAAATATCCCACTGTGCACCACAACTCCGCACAACCCTACAAAACAGCAAAATATTTAGATTTGTATATTCTAATTTTCTTTAATCATACGTTTATATAGTATTATTTCCCAAATTTATAAATCATAGATTTTCTTTAAACAATAAAAAACTTATCGTACCCATATAATTTTATGTTAAAAAATCTAGATACTTTCAGATTTACACAAACAACAAAAATATCGTTACCATGTTCATGAATGTTTGAAAAATCTACTATTCATAATATCTGTGTCTCATAGTTACCACTTGTCAATATTAATTTCTTGTGTTCATTACGAATAATTTTCATTCCTACGTATTTCTGTATAATCTTCTCCGTTAATTATTCTGCAAATAATCGTATTATCATATAAATATGTCATATAGATGTGTATCTATGCCTAACATGGCCACGATGAGTAAAAATTCTTCAGCCAAAGCGACAGAGATTAGATGTCGATCAATGCCAAATCTGAAGTTTAACTTCACCAGTGATATACGGAAACCGGAATTGTCAGCACATCATTCCAAGGGTTTGCTGGACGGCAGGCTCTGTGTATCTGCGCCAAATATCCCCGTATATCCAAATTTAGCTGGTGAGGCAGCTGCAGATATTGGGTGTCAATCGACGCCAAATTTGAAGTTTAGCTTCACCAATGATATACAAAGACCGGAATCGTCGAAAAATTGTGATTTCATGGGTTTGCTGGACGGCAGGCTCTGTGCATCTACGCCGAATATCTCCGTACGTTCAAAATTACCTGGCGAGACTGCTGCAGATATTGTTTCGCAATCAACGCCAAATCTGAAGTTTAACTTCACCAGTGATATACGGAAACCGGAATTGTCAGCACATCATTCCAAGGGTTTGCTGGACGGCAGGCTCTGTGTATCTGCGCCAAATATCCCCGTAGTATATCCAAATTTAGCTGGTGAGGCAGCTGCAGATATTGGGTGTCAATCGACGCCAAATTTGAAGTTTAGCTTCACCAATGATATACAAAGACCGGAATCGTCGAAAAATTGTGATTTCATGGGTTTGCTGGAAGGCAGGCTCTGTGCATCTACGCCGAATATCTCCGTACGTCCAAAATTACCTGGCGAGACTGCTGCAGATATTGTTTCGCAATCAACGCCAAATCTCAAGTTTCAGCAGGTCACCAGCGATGTGCGGAAACCGGAAAGTCCGAGACACAGACATCCACGTCGTTCATTTTGGCGCCAGACGAAGAAATTCGTCAGGCGGTTATTTTGTTGCTGTGGTTCTACTGACATGATAGACCAGTAATGTCGTATATTAAAGAGTTTAAAAGGTTTTTAAACGTAACATCCCCTCCCACCGTTAACTCACTCCCTTGTTCGCTGGTACAATTGTGTCCGGCCAGTATTCAGAAACTGTTTATCGTGTCCTCCATTGTCGTTTGTACCAAGTTAGTGTAAGTTTGCCTCACGTATTTCATGCACTGTACGTCTGTACCATCTTCGGCTCTTCGCCACCTGTTTAATGTAATAATATATGTAATAGGTACCTATAAATAATAAATTATAAATGATACTATGCTCTGCTGCTGTAATTTGAATTAATAAACGTTTTTGTTATAATATTATATTATATATTTGGTTTTTATTTGATAATATTATCAATAAATGCGTCGACACGTTTGTGTAAAATTAATTTATGTGGCTTGCGAAAATTGAGTGTACCTATATTGTTCTGGCTTAATACATTCGGTTTCTTCAACCAGTGTAAAAATCTCACGAGGAACATTTGTATTGAATTCTTAAGTTTTTTTAAAGAACAAAAATTGTTATCAACAGGGTACATCGAAAAAAAACAAAACATCTGAGATATCACGCCAAGAATCATGATATAAACATTTAAAGACCCCTTACAATATTATATTAGGTAATATAATATATTCAGGGGCGCCATTTCAGTTTTTTTTTAAGTGTGCAAACAATTAAAGAGGCCAATTTTTTCCCACCTCCAGGCCAATCGTTAAAAAAACGTTTCTAGTGTTTTCAGTTTTTCATTACAGATTCATTACAGTATCAAAAACATACTTAATAAAAACATATTTTTATAGTTAACACATTACATTTTACCGTTCATACATTCTGTGTATATACTGTATAGTGTATAGTAAAGATATTTTTAGATAGAATAGATGCATATTATTATTATTATGTCTTTTGTCTATCAGTAACCAGGGGCGGACTGGCCCAGGGTGCTATACACCAAGTAGCACCCCGGGCCCCCGTTTGTATTTATGATCCGGGCCCCCGATTACCACAGTCGGTATACGGTATAATACTGGTATAATACGGTATTATACAAAATAAAAATAAAATAACATATTTCAACATCTCTACAAATAAACAACATGTTATTCTTAATTTTTTTTTTATATTTACTTATAAAACTAAGGGCTCTTTCCTAATTTAGGTAGGTTTGAAAAAAAATTACGGGCCCCTAATTAATTTTGCACCCCAGGCCAAAAATAGCCAGTCCGCCCCTGCAAACAAGTAACAACTGACAAGAGAAGATACAAACATTTACTGAAATAATGATTTACAATTTAAAAAAGTCTAGAATGAAGATTCAAACTCCGCTTCTAAATAGTAAATTCTGGACATTTTCAAAAACGGATTATAAATTATGATTAATATTGCGCACAGTTGTTACATCATCCGGCGTATAATATATTATTATAGGATTTGTTTAACTGTGCACCACTATAAATATTGTACAGTTTATAATAAGCATTCATACATATGCATAGCCCATGTGTGTGTGATTTGATTTTATCGTTTCACAGAGAAAAAAGAAAAATTCAAATTTTTGTTTATTTTTATATTATATTAATTGGCCGGATTTTTAACAAAATATCCCACTGTGCACCACAACTCCGCACAGCCCTACAAAACAGCAAAATATTTAGATTTGTATATTCTAATTTTCTTTAATCATACGTTTATATAGTATTATTTCCCAAATTTATAAATCATAGATTTTCTTTAAACAATAAAAAACTCATCGTACCCATATAATTTTATGTTAAAAAATCTAGATACTTTCAGATTTACACAAACAACAAAAATATCGTTACCATGTTCATGAATGTTTGAAAAATCTACTATTCATAATATCTGTGTCTCATAGTTACCAGTTGTCAATATTAATTTCTTGTGTTCATTACGAATAATTTTCATT
Source organism: Acyrthosiphon pisum (assembly GCF_005508785.2). Lineage (NCBI taxonomy): Eukaryota > Metazoa > Arthropoda > Insecta > Hemiptera > Aphididae > Acyrthosiphon > Acyrthosiphon pisum. The sequence continues at coordinate 143,182,674 of NC_042494.1, forward strand.
CCTACGTATTTCTGTATAATCTTCTCCGTTAATCTTAATTATTCTGCAAATAATCGTATTATCATATAAATATGTCATATAGATGTGTATCTATGCCTAACATGGCCACGATGAGTAAAAATTCTTCAGCCAAAGCGACAGAGATTAGATGTCGATCAATGCCAAATCTGAAGTTTAACTTCACCAGTGATATACGGAAACCGGAATTGTCAGCACATCATTCCAAGGGTTTGCTGGACGGCAGGCTCTGTGTATCTGCGCCAAATATCCCCGTATATCCAAATTTAGTTGGTGAGGCAGCTGCAGATATTGGGTGTCAATCGACGCCAAATTTGAAGTTTAGCTTCACCAATGATATACAAAGACCGGAATCGTCGAAAAATTGTGATTTCATGGGTTTGCTGGACGGCAGGCTCTGTGCATCTACGCCGAATATCTCCGTACGTCCAAAATTACCTGGCGAGACTGCTGCAGATATTGTTTCGCAATCAACGCCAAATCTCAAGTTTCAGCAGGTCACCAGCGATGTGCGGAAACCGGAAAGTCCGAGACACAGACATCCACGTCGTTCATTTTGGCGCCAGACGAAGAAATTCGTCAGGCGGTTATTTTGTTGCTGTGGTTCTACTGACATGATAGACCAGTAATGTCGGTATATTAAAGAGTTTAAAAGGTTTTTAAATGTACCATCCCCTCCCACCGTTAACTCACTCCCTTGTTCGCTGGTACAATTGTGTCCGGCCAGTATTCAGAAACTGTTTATCGTGTCCTCCATTGTCGTTTGTACCAAGTTAGTGTAAGTTTGCCTCACGTATTTCATGCACTGTACGTCTGTACCATCTTCGGCTCTTCGCCACCTGTTTAATGTAATAATATATGTAATAGGTACCTATAAATAATAAATTATAAATGATACTATGCTCTGCTGCTGTAATTTGAATTAATAAACGTTTTTGTTATAATATAATATTATATATTTGGTTTTTATTTGATAATATTATCAATAAATGCGTCGACACGTTTGTGTAAAATTAATTTATGTGGCTTGCGAAAATTGAGTGTACCTATATTGTTCTGGCTTAATACATTCGGTTTTTTCAACCAGTGTAAAAATCTCACGAGGAACATTTGTATTGAATTCTTAAGTTTTTTTTAAAGAACAAAAATTGTTATCAACAGGGTACATCGAAAAAAAACAAAACATCTGAGATATCACGCCAAGAATCATGATATAAACATTTAAAGACCCCTTACAATATTATATTAGGTAATATATATTCAGGGGCGCCATTTCAGTTTTTTTTTAAGTGTGCAAACAATTAAAGAGGCCAATTTTTTCCCACCTCCAGGCCAATCGTTAAAAAAACGTTTCTGGTGTTTTCAGTTTTTCATTACAGATTCATTACAGTATCAAAAACATACTTAATAAAAACATATTTTTATAGTTAACACATTACATTTTACCGTTCATACATTCTGTGTATATACTGTATAGTGTATAGTAAAGATATTTTTAGATAGAATAGATGCATATTATTATTATTATGTCTTTTGTCTATCAGTAACCAGGGGTGGACTGGCCCAGGGTGCTATACACCAAGTAGCACCCCGGGCCCCCGTTTGTATTTATGATCAGGGCCCCCGATTACCACAGTCGGTATACGGTATAATACTGGTATAATACGGTATTATACAAAATAAAAATAAAATAACATATTTCAACATATCTACAAATAAACAACATGTTATTCTTAATTTTTTTTTTATATTTACTTATAAAACTAAGGGCTCTTTCCTAATTTAGGTAGGTTTGAAAAAAAATTACGGGCCCCTAATTAATTTTGCACCCCAGGCCAAAAATAGCCAGTCCGCCCCTGAAACAAGTAACAACTGACAAGAGAAGATACAAACATTTACTGAAATAATGATTTACAAATTAAAAAAGTCTAGAATGAAGATTCAAACTCCGCTTCTAAATAGTAAATTCTGGACATTTTCAAAAACGGATTATAAATTATGATTAATATTGCGCACAGTTGTTACATCATCCGCCGTATAATATATTATTATAGGATTTGTTTAACTGTGCACCACTATAAATATTGTACAGTTTATAATAAGCATTTATACATATGCATAGCCCATGTGTGTGTGATTTGATTTTATCGTTTCACAGAGAAAAAAGAAAAATTCAAATTTTTGTTTATTTTTATATTATATTAATTGGCCGGATTTTTAACTAAATATCCCACTGTGCACCACAACTCCGCACAACCCTACAAAACAGCAAAATATTTAGATTTGTATATTCTAATTTTCTTTAATCATACGTTTATATAGTATTATTTCCCAAATTTATAAATCATAGATTTTCTTTAAACAATAAAAAACTTATCGTACCCATATAATTTTATGTTAAAAAATCTAGATACTTTCAGATTTACACAAACAACAAAAATATCGTTACCATGTTCATGAATGTTTGAAAAATCTACTATTCATAATATCTGTGTCTCATAGTTACCACTTGTCAATATTAATTTCTTGTGTTCATTACGAATAATTTTCATTCCTATACGTATTTCTGTATAATCTTCTCCGTTAATTATTCTGCAAATAATCGTATTATCATATAAATATGTCATATAGATGTGTATCTATGCCTAACATGGCCACGATGAGTAAAAATTCTTCAGCCAAAGCGACAGAGATTAGATGTCGATCAATGCCAAATCTGAAGTTTAACTTCACCAGTGATATACGGAAACCGGAATTGTCAGCACATCATTCCAAGGGTTTGCTGGACGGCAGGCTCTGTGTATCTGCGCCAAATATCCCCGTATATCCAAATTTAGTTGGTGAGGCAGCTGCAGATATTGGGTGTCAATCGACGCCAAATTTGAAGTTTAGCTTCACCAATGATATACAAAGACCGGAATCGTCGAAAAATTGTGATTTCATGGGTTTGCTGGACGGCAGGCTCTGTGCATCTACGCCGAATATCTCCGTACGTTCAAAATTACCTGGCGAGACTGCTGCAGATATTGTTTCGCAATCAACGCCAAATCTCAAGTTTAACTTCACCAGTGATATACGGAAACCGGAATTGTCAGCACATCATTCCAAGGGTTTGCTGGACGGCAGGCTCTGTGTATCTGCGCCAAATATCCCCGTATATCCAAATTTAGCTGGTGAGGCAGCTGCAGATATTGGGTGTCAATCGACGCCAAATTTGAAGTTTAGCTTCACCAATGATATACAAAGACCGGAATCGTCGAAAAATTGTGATTTCATGGGTTTGCTGGACGGCAGGCTCTGTGCATCTACGCCGAATATCTCCGTACGTCCAAAATTACCTGGCGAGACTGCTGCAGATATTGTTTCGCAATCAACGCCAAATCTCAAGTTTCAGCAGGTCACCAGCGATGTGCGGAAACCGGAAAGTCCGAGACACAGACATCCACGTCGTTCATTTTGGCGCCAGACGAAGAAATTCGTCAGGCGGTTATTTTGTTGCTGTGGTTCTACTGACATGATAGACCAGTAATGTCGTATATTAAAGAGTTTAAAAGGTTTATAAACGTACCATCCCCTCCCACCGTTAACTCACTCCCTTGTTTGCTGGTACAATTGTGTCCGGCCAGTATTCAGAAACTGTTTATCGTGTCCTCCATTGTCGTTTGTACCAAGTTAGTGTAAGTTTGCCTCACGTATTTCATGCACTGTACGTCTGTACCATCTTCGGCTCTTCGCCACCTGTTTAATGTAATAATATATGTAATAGGTACCTATAAATAATAAATTATAAATGATACTATGCTCTGCTGCTGTAATTTGAATTAATAAACGTTTTTGTTATAATATTATATTATATATTTGGTTTTTATTTGATAATATTATCAATAAATGCGTCGACACGTTTGTGTAAAATTAATTTATGTGGCTTGCGAAAATTGAGTGTACCTATATTGTTCTGGCTTAATACATTCGGTTTTTTCAACCAGTGTAAAAATCTCACGAGGAACATTTGTATTGAATTCTTAAGTTTTTTTAAAGAACAAAAATTGTTATCAACAGGGTACATCGAAAAAAAACAAAACATCTGAGATATCACGCCAAGAATCATGATATAAACATTTAAAGACCCCTTACAATATTATATTAGGTAATATATATTCAGGGGCGCCATTTCAGTTTTTTTTAAGTGTGCAAACAATTAAAGAGGCCAATTTTTTCCCACCTCCAGGCCAATCGTTAAAAAAACGTTTCTAGTGTTTTCAGTTTTTCATTACAGATTCATTACAGTATCAAAAACATACTTAATAAAAACATATTTTTATAGTTAACACATTACATTTTACCGTTCATACATTCTGTGTATATACTGTATAGTGTATAGTAAAGATATTTTTAGATAAAATAGATGCATATTATTATTATTATGTCTTTTGTCTATCAGTAACCAGGGGCGGACTGGCCCAGGGTGCTATACACCAAGTAGCACCCCGGGCCCCCGTTTGTATTTATGATTCGGGCCCCCGATTACCACAGTCGGTATACGGTATAATACTGGTATAATACGGTATTAAACAAAATAAAAATAAAATAACATATTTCAACATCTCTACAAATAAACAACATGTTATTCTTAATTTTTTTTTTATATTTACTTATAAAACTAAGGGCTCTTTCCTAATTTAGGTAGGTTTGAAAAAAAATTACTGGCCCCTAATTAATTTTGCACCCCAGGCCAAAAATAGCCAGTCCGCCCCTGCAAACAAGTAACAACTGACAAGAGAAGATACAAACATTTACTGAAATAATGATTTACAATTTAAAAAAGTCTAGAATGAAGATTCAAACTCCGCTTCTAAATAGTAAATTCTGGACATTTTCAAAAACGGATTATAAATTATGATTAAATATATGAGTATAAATTATGATTAATATTGCGCACAGTTGTTACATCATCCGCCGTATAATATATTATTATAGGATTTGTTTAACTGTGCACCACTATAAATATTGTACAGTTTATAATAAGCATTTATACATATGCATAGCCCATGTGTGTGTGATTTGATTTTATCGTTTCACAGAGAAAAAAGAAAAATTCAAATTTTTGTTTATTTTTATATTATATTAATTGGCCGGATTTTTTACAAAATATCCCACTGTGCACCACAACTCCGCACAACCCTACAAAACAGCAAAATATTTAGATTTGTATATTCTAATTTTCTTTAATCATACGTTTATATAGTATTATTTCCCAAATTTATAAATCATAGATTTTCTTTAAACAATAAAAAACTTATCGTATAATATTATGTTATATAATATTATATAATTTTATGTTAAAAAATCTAAATACTTTCAGATTTACACAAACAACAAAAATATCGTTACCATGTTCATGAATGTTTGAAAAATCTACTATTCATAATATCTGTGTCTCATAGTTACCACTTGTCAATATTAATTTCTTGTGTTCATTACGAATAATTTTCATTCCTACGTATTTCTGTATAATCTTCTCCGTTAATTATTCTGCAAATAATCGTATTATCATATAAATATGTCATATAGATGTGTATCTATGCCTAACATGGCCACGATGAGTAAAAATTCTTCAGCCAAAGCGACAGAGATTAGATGTCGATCAATGCCAAATCTGAAGTTTAACTTCACCAGTGATATACGGAAACCGGAATTGTCAGCACATCATTCCAAGGGTTTGCTGGACGGCAGGCTCTGTGTATCTGCGCCAAATATCCCCGTATATCCAAATTTAGTTGGTGAGGCAGCTGCAGATATTGGGTGTCAATCGACGCCAAATTTGAAGTTTAGCTTCACCAATGATATACAAAGACCGGAATCGTCGAAAAATTGTGATTTCATGGGTTTGCTGGACGGCAGGCTCTGTGCATCTACGCCGAATATCTCCGTACGTCCAAAATTACCTGGCGAGACTGCTGCAGATATTGTTTCGCAATCAACGCCAAATCTCAAGTTTCAGCAGGTCACCAGCGATGTGCGGAAACCGGAAAGTCCGAGACACAGACATCCACGTCGTTCATTTTGGCGCCAGACGAAGAAATTCGTCAGGCGGTTATTTTGTTGCTGTGGTTCTACTGACATGATAGACCAGTAATGTCGTATATTAAAGAGTTTAAAAGGTTTTTAAACGTACCATCCCCTCCCACCGTTAACTCACTCCCTTGTTCGCTGGTACAATTGTGTCCGGCCAGTATTCAGAAACTGTTTATCGTGTACTCCATTGTCGTTTGTACCAAGTTAGTGTAAGTTTGCCTCACGTATTTCATGCACTGTACGTCTGTACCATCTTCGGCTCTTCGCCACCTGTTTAATGTAATAATATATGTAATAGGTACCTATAAATAATAAATTATAAATGATACTATGCTCTGCTGCTGTAATTTGAATTAATAAACGTTTTTGTTATAATATTATATTATATATTTGGTTTTTATTTGATAATATTATCAATAAATGCGTCGACACGTTTGTGTAAAATTAATTTATGTGGCTTGCGAAAATTGAGTGTACCTATATTGTTCTGGCTTAATACATTCGGTTTTTTCAACCAGTGTAAAAATCTCACGAGGAACATTTGTATTGAATTCTTAAGTTTTTTTAAATTGTTATCAACAGGGTACATCGAAAAAAAACAAAACATCTGAGATATCACGCCAAGAATCATGATATAAACATTTAAAGACCCCTTACAATATTATATTAGGTAATATATATTCAGGGGCGCCATTTCAGTTTTTTTTTAAGTGTGCAAACAATTAAAGAGGCCAATTTTTTCCCACCTCCAGGCCAATCGTTAAAAAAACGTTTCTAGTGTTTTCAGTTTTTCATTACAGATTCATTACAGTATCAAAAACATACTTAATAAAAACATATTTTTATAGTTAACACATTACATTTTACCGTTCATACATTCTGTGTATATACTGTATAGTGTATAGTAAAGATATTTTTAGATAGAATAGATGCATATTATTATTATTATTATTTCTTTTGTCTATCAGTAACCAGGGGTGGACTGGCCCAGGGTGCTATACACCAAGTAGCACCCCGGGCCCCCGTTTGTATTTATGATCCGGGCCCCCGATTACCACAGTCGGTATACGATATAATACTGGTATAATACGGTATTATACAAAATAAAAATAAAATAACATATTTCAACATCTCTACAAATAAACAACATGTTATTCTTAATTTTTTTTTTATATTTACTTATAAAACTAAGGGCTCTTTCCTAATTTAGGTAGGTTTGAAAAAAAATTACGGGCCCCTAATTAATTTTGCACCCCAGGCCAAAAATAGCCAGTCCGCCCCTGCAAACAAGTAACAACTGACAAGAGCGAAGATACAAACATTTACTGAAATAATGATTTACAATTTAAAAAAGTCTAGAATGAAGATTCAAACTCCGCTTCTAAATAGTAAATTCTGGACATTTTCAAAAACGGATTATAAATTATGATTAAATATATGAGTATAAATTATGATTAATATTGCGCACAGTTGTTACATCATCCGCCGTATAATATATTATTATAGGATTTGTTTAACTGTGCACCACTATAAATATTGTACAGTTTATAATAAGCATTCATACATATGCATAGCCCATGTGTGTGTGATTTGATTTTATCGTTTCACAGAGAAAAAAGAAAAATTCAAATTTTTGTTTATTTTTATATTATATTAATTGGCCGGATTTTTAACAAAATATCCCACTGTGCACCACAACTCCGCACAACCCTACAAAACAGCAAAATATTTAGATTTGTATATTCTAATTTTCTTTAATCATACGTTTATATAGTATTATTTCCCAAATTTATAAATCATAGATTTTCTTTAAACAATAAAAAACTTATCGTACCCATATAATTTTATGTTAAAAAATCTAGATACTTTCAGATTTACACAAACAACAAAAATATCGTTACCATGTTCATGAATGTTTGAAAAATCTACTATTCATAATATCTGTGTCTCATAGTTACCACTTGTCAATATTAATTTCTTGTGTTCATTACGAATAATTTTCATTCCTACGTATTTCTGTATAATCTTCTCCGTTAATTATTCTGCAAATAATCGTATTATCATATAAATATGTCATATAGATGTGTATCTATGCCTAACATGGCCACGATGAGTAAAAATTCTTCAGCCAAAGCGACAGAGATTAGATGTCGATCAATGCCAAATCTGAAGTTTAACTTCACCAGTGATATACGGAAACCGGAATTGTCAGCACATCATTCCAAGGGTTTGCTGGACGGCAGGCTCTGTGTATCTGCGCCAAATATGCCCGTATATCCAAATTTAGTTGGTGAGGCAGCTGCAGATATTGGGTGTCAATCGACGCCAAATTTGAAGTTTAGCTTCACCAATGATATACAAAGACCGGAATCGTCGAAAAATTGTGATTTCATGGGTTTGCTGGACGGAAGGCTCTGTGCATCTACGCCGAATATCTCCGTACGTCCAAAATTACCTGGCGAGACTGCTGCAGATATTGTTTCGCAATCAACGCCAAATCTCAAGTTTCAGCAGGTCACCAGCGATGTGTGGAAACCGGAAAGTCCGAGACACAGGCATCCACGTCGTTCATTTTGGCGCCAGACGAAGAAATTCGTCAGGCGGTTATTTTGTTGCTGTGGTTCTACTGACATGATAGACCAGTAATGTCGTATATTAAAGAGTTTAAAAGGTTTTTAAACGTACCATCCCCTCCCACCGTTAACTCACTCCCTTGTTCGCTGGTACAATTGTGTCCGGCCAGTATTCAGAAACTGTTTATCGTGTCCTCCATTGTCGTTTGTACCAAGTTAGTGTAAGTTTGCCTCACGTATTTCATGCACTGTACGTCTGTACCATCTTCGGCTCTTCGCCACCTGTTTAATGTAATAATATATGTAATAGGTACCTACAAATAATAAATTATAAATGATACTATGCTCTGCTGCTGTAATTTGAATTAATAAACGTTTTTGTTATAATATTATATTATATATTTGGTTTTTATTTGATAATATTATCAATAAATGCGTCGACACGTTTGTGTAAAATTAATTTATGTGGCTTGCGAAAATTGAGTGTACCTATATTGTTCTGGCTTAATACATTCGGTTTTTTCAACCAGTGTAAAAATCTCACGAGGAACATTTGTATTGAATTCTTAAGTTTTTTTAAAGAACAAAAATTGTTATCAACAGGGTACATCGAAAAAAAACAAAACATCTGAGATATCACGCCAAGAATCATGATATAAACATTTAAAGACCCCTTACAATATTATATTAGGTAATATATATTCAGGGGCGCCATTTCAGTTTTTTTTTAAGTGTGCAAACAATTAAAGAGGCCAATTTTTTCCCCCCTCCAGGCCAATCGTTAAAAAAACGTTTCTAGTGTTTTCAGTTTTTCATTACAGATTCATTACAGTATCAAAAACATACTTAATAAAAACATATTTTTATAGTTAACACATTAAATTTTACCGTTCATACATTCTGTGTAGTGTATAGTAAAGATATTTTTAGATAGAATAGATGCATATTATTATTATTATGTCTTTTGTCTATCAGTAACCAGGGGCGGACTGGCCCAGGGTGCTATACACCAAGTAGCACCCCGGGCCCCCGTTTGTATTTATGATCCGGGCCCCCGATTACCACAGTCGGTATACGGTATAATACTGGTATAATACGGTATTATACAAAATAAAAATAAAATAACATATTTCAACATCTCTACAAATAAACAACATGTTATTCTTAATTTTTTTTTTATATTTACTTATAAAACTAAGGGCTCTTTCCTAATTTAGGTAGGTTTGAAAAAAAATTACGGGCCCCTAATTAATTTTGCACCCCAGGCCAAAAATAGCCAGTCCGCCCCTGCAAACAAGTAACAACTGACAAGAGAAGATACAAACATTTACTGAAATAATGATTTACAATTTAAAAAAGTCTAGAATGAAGATTCAAACTCCGCTTCTAAATAGTAAATTCTGGACATTTTCAAAAACGGATTATAAATTATGATTAAATATATGAGTATAAATTATGATTAATATTGCGCACAGTTGTTACATCATCCGCCGTATAATATATTATTATAGGATTTGTTTAACTGTGCACCATTATAAATATTGTACAATTTATAATAAGCATTCATACATATGCATAGCCCATGTGTGTGTGATTTGATTTTATCGTTTCACAGAGAAAAAAGAAAAATTCAAATTTTTGTTTATTTTTATATTATATTAATTGGCCGGATTTTTAACAAAATATCCCACTGTGCACCACAACTCCGCACAACCCTACAAAACAGCAAAATATTTAGATTTGTATATTCTAATTTTCTTTAATCATACGTTTATATAGTATTATTTCCCAAATTTATAAATCATAGATTTTCTTTAAACAATAAAAAACTTATCGTACCCATATAATTTTATGTTAAAAAATCTAGATACTTTCAGATTTACACAAACAACAAAAATATCGTTACCATGTTCATGAATGTTTGAAAAATCTACTATTCATAATATCTGTGTCTCATAGTTACCACTTGTCAATATTAATTTCTTGTGTTCATTACGAATAATTTTCATTCCTACGTATTTCTGTATAATCTTCTCCGTTAATTATTCTGCAAATAATCGTATTATCATATAAATATGTCATATAGATGTGTATCTATGCCTAACATGGCCACGATGAGTAAAAATTCTTCAGCCAAAGCGACAGAGATTAGATGTCGATCAATGCCAAATCTGAAGTTTAACTTCACCAGTGATATACGGAAACCGGAATTGTCAGCACATCATTCCAAGGGTTTGCTGGACGGCAGGCTCTGTGTATCTGCGCCAAATATCCCCGTATATCCAAATTTAGCTGGTGAGGCAGCTGCAGATATTGGGTGTCAATCGACGCCAAATTTGAAGTTTAGCTTCACCAATGATATACAAAGACCGGAATCGTCGAAAAATTGTGATTTCATGAGTTTGCTGGACGGCAGGCTCTGTGCATCTACGCCGAATATCTCCGTACGTCCAAAATTACCTGGCGAGACTGCTGCAGATATTGTTTCGCAATCAACGCCAACCCCGCATGGGGTACCTTAATTGGTAACGGGCGTGACAAACCCGCGGATCCCAGTCATTGGCGTAGGGAAAGTTGCGCTCCCATCGCCCAATACACTGCGAAGTATATTGCAATAGCACCACGCTGACTTTAAGTAGTTGGCGCGGAACGGCCCTCCAATTTTGGGGGTTGAGCGTCGGGTCAACAACCCGTCCTCGTGAAAAACACTCAGTTAAGAAACCATCAAAAAAGCCTCGGAACTGGATTGAAAATGGCAAACAACTGGAATCGGAAAATGGGCTACGTATAGGAACTTGGAACGTCAAAACACTAAACAAACCTGGAGCATTGCAATATGTACTCGACGCTTATAATAACTATACAATTGACATATTAGCAGTACAAGAGATAAGGTGGCCAAATAGTGGAAACCTAAAGAAAGACAATATAACAATATTCTACAGTGGCACTACTAGTGGAAGACATGAAAATGGAGTAGGTTTTATAGTACACGACAAGACACTACCAAATGTTAAGACCTTTTCAGCCTTTAATGATAGAATTTGCTATATCCGTATAGCGGGAAAGATATTTGACCTAATTATCATAAATTGTTATGCCCCAACAGAGGAAAAAGATGAAGACATAAAGGACAAATTCTATGAAGAACTAGAAAGGGTATATGACACTTTACCGTTGCACTGTATAAAGATAGTAGTAGGTGATATGAACGCGAAGGTTGGAAGGGAACATATATATAGACCGGTCATAGGACCTAACAGTTTACACGAAACCAGTAACGGAAATGGGACCAGACTGATAAATTTTGCACATTCAAAAAACTGTATAATAAGCAGTACATATTTCCCCAGAAAAAATATACACAAAGTCACTTGGAAATCCCCTGATGGAAGAACATTTAATCAAATTGACCACATACTTATCGACAGGAGATTTAGGGGATGCATAAGGAATGTGAGAACGTATAGAGGAGCTGATGCAGACTCAGATCACTACCTAGTGTATGCGAAATTTAACCTGAGACTGGCAACAAAATGGAACTTGGAAAAAAGGAAACCTACAATAAAGTACGACATTCAAAAATTAAATGATATTGAAATAAATCATAATTATATTGAGAGAATTGCACATGAATTACAATATAACAATATAAATCAGGTAAACCATAGTTCAGAAATTGATACGATGTGGAACAGAACAAAGGGAGCGGTGGTTAATAGTGCAACGGAGATTCTAGGAATTAAACTAAAAGAAAGGAATAAAAACTGGTTCAACGATTTATGTAAGAATGCAATTATCAGAAGAAACGAATTGAGGAAAAAAGCACTACAAAATACATCAGACGAGTGCTTAAGAGAATATGAAGAACAAAGAAAATTGACAAATAAAGTGTTAAGGAGAGAAAAACGTCTAAACGAAAAGAAGAAAATAGAAGAAATAGAAAACAATAGATATAACGCAAAAAAGTTTTTCAAAATGACCGGGGAAGTAAAAGTTGGCTTTAAACCACAAACAAGGATCTTAGTGGACGGTACGGGAACTATGATCACTGAAGAAAGACAAGTAATTAGCCAATTCAAGGAACATTTTGAAGACCTCCTGAACCGACCCTCAGTAGGGCAGGGTTTAAATCCAAGCGAGGACTGCCTAACAGCAGAAATAGATATAGAGGCTCCCAAATATGAAGAAATTGAGAACTTGATTAAGAAGCTTAAAAACAACAAAGCCCCAGGAGAAGACAGCATAGTAGCGGAATTACTTAAAAAAGGTGGTACAATGTTGGTGAGCAAAATCACAGAAATTATTAAGACAATATGGAAAACTGAGACAATCCCAGAAGAATGGAAAACTGCAATTATATGCCCAATATTTAAAAAAGGCAACCCCACTAAAACTGAGAACTATAGAGGAATTTCGCTACTAGACACATGCTATAAAATTCTGACAACGCTGATATTAGAAAGGTTAAACCCGTATGTTGAAGAAATAGTTGGGAATTACCAATGCGGGTTTAGGAGAGGAAAATCCACAACAGACCATGTTTTTGCGTTAAGACAGATAATGTCAAAATACTATGAATTTGGAAAGGACCTGCATCTAGTCTTTGTGGATTACAAGCAGGCGTATGATAGCGTAGACAGAGAAGAGATTTGGAAAACATTGGTAATTTTAGGAATACCCAAAAAGTATGTGAACCTAATAAAAGCATGACGTTACGAAAAAACACTATGCAAAGTGTGTTTTTTACAAGGCATCTCAGATCCTTTTGAAGTTAAATCTGGCCTTAAACATGGGGACGCGTTGTCACCTGCACTGTTCAACTTAGCCCTCGAAAAAATAATTAGAGACACAAACGATGACAGAAGGATGGAGATAAGCAATGAACAAGTTATGTTAGCCTATGCAGACGACATTGTGCTGATGGGTGAAACCAAAGAGGAAATCATCAACTCAACATATAAACTCATAAATGCAAGTAAAGGAATGGGATTACATGTAAACGAGGGGAAAACTAAGTACATGGTCGTATCGAGAAGACCACCAAATATAAATTCCATAGTAGTGGATAATTACAAATTTGAAAAAGTTGATAATTTTAAGTATTTAGGCGTAAACATCAACAACAAAAATGATATGCATATAGAAATAAATGAACGGATCACTAGTGGAAATAGATGTTATTTCAGTATTATCAAACTTCTGAGGTCTAAGCTGTTATCGAGAGGGTCCAAGATACTACTATATCATAGCTACCTTCGACCTGTGATAACATACGCCTGTGAAACCTGGTCGTTGACTAAAAGTGATAGCAGAAGACTTATCACGTTTGAAAGAAAAGTGTTACGAACCATTTATGGACCAATCCTCAACTCAGAAACAAAGGCATACGAAAGAAGAAGCAACGAAAATATAAAGTCTCTTTATAATAAGCCAGATATACTATACTTTATTAGGAAAAAACGACTAGAATGGTTCGGACATGCATGGAGGGCAGATGGACAATTAATTAAAAAAGTACTTATCAATAAAATAGATAAAACGAGACCCCTAGGACGACCCAAAACCCGATGGATTGACGTAGTTGCCAAAGATATAGAAATGATAGACCAGGACGCAACTTTTGAAACAGCATATCAGAAAGAGAGGTGGAGAGAGATTTTGATGGCAGCGATGGTCCTGAATGGACCGCTAAGCTGAAGAAGAAGAAGAATCAACGCCAAATCTCAAGTTTCAGCAGGTCACCAGCGATGTGCGGAAACCGGAAAGTCCGAGACACAGACATCCACGTCGTTCATTTTGGCGCCAGACGAAGAAATTCGTCAGGCGGTTATTTTGTTGCTGTGGTTCTACTGACATGATAGACCAGTAATGTCGTATATTAAAGAGTTTAAAAGGTTTTTAAACGTACCATCCCCTCCCACCATTAACTCACTCCCTTGTTCGCTGGTACAATTGTGTCCGGCCAGTATTCAGAAACTGTTTATCGTGTCCTCCATTGTCGTTTGTACCAAGTTAGTGTAAGTTTGCCTCACGTATTTCATGCACTGTACGTCTGTACCATCTTCGGCTCTTCGCCACCTGTTTAATGTAATAATATATGTAATAGGTACCTATAAATAATAAATTATAAATGATACTATGCTCTGCTGCTGTAATTTGAATTAATAAACGTTTTTGTTATAATATTATATTATATATTTGGTTTTTATTTGATAATATTATCAATAAATGCGTCGACACGTTTGTGTAAAATTAATTTATGTGGCTTGCGAAAATTGAGTGTACCTATATTGTTCTGGCTTAATACATTCGGTTTTTTCAACCAGTGTAAAAATCTCACGAGGAACATTTGTATTGAATTCTTAAGTTTTTTTAAAGAACAAAAATTGTTATCAACAGGGTACATCGAAAAAAAAACAAAACATCTGAGATATCACGCCAAGAATCATGATATAAACATTTAAAGACACCTTACAATATTATATTAGGTAATATATATTCAGGGGCGCCATTTCAGTTTTTTTTTAAGTGTGCAAACATTTTTTCCCACCTCCAGGCCAATCGTTAAAAAAACGTTTCTAGTGTTTTCAGTTTTTCATTACAGATTCATTACAGTATCAAAAACATACTTAATAAAAACATATTTTTATAGTTAACACATTACATTTTACCGTTCATACATTCTGTGTATATACTGTATAGTGTATAGTAAAGATATTTTTAGATAGAATAGATGCATATTATTATTATTATGTCTTTTGTCTATCAGTAACCAGGGGCGGACTGGCCCAGGGTGCTATACACCAAGTAGCACCCCGGGCCCCCGTTTGTATTTATGATCCGGGCCCCCGATTACCAAAGTCGGTATACGGTATAATACTGGTATAATACGGTATTATACAAAATAAAAATAAAATAACATATTTCAACATCTCTACAAATAAACAACATGTTATTCTTAATTTTTTTTTTATATTTACTTATAAAACTAAGGGCTCTTTCCTAATTTAGGTAGGTTTGAAAAAAAATTACGGGCCCCTAATTAATTTTGCACCCCAGGCCAAAAATAGCCAGTCCGCCCCTGCAAACAAGTAACAACTGACAAGAGAAGATACAAACATTTACTGAAATAATGATTTACAATTTAAAAAAGTCTAGAATGAAGATTCAAACTCCGCTTCTAAATAGTAAATTCTGGACATTTTCAAAAACGGATTATAAATTATGATTAAATATATGAGTATAAATTATGATTAATATTGCGCACAGTTGTTACATCATCCGCCGTATAATATATTATTATAGGATTTGTTTAACTGTGCACCACTATAAATATTGTACAGTTTATAATAAGCATTCATACATATGCATAGCCCATGTGTGTGTGATTTGATTTTATCGTTTCACAGAGAAAAAAGAAAAATTCAAATTTTTGTTTATTTTTATATTATATTAATTGGCCGGATTTTTAACAAAATATCCTACTGTGCACCACAACTCCGCACAACCCTACAAAACAGCAAAATATTTAGATTTGTATATTCTAATTTTCTTTAATCATACGTTTATATAGTATTATTTCCCAAATTTATAAATCATAGATTTTCTTTAAACAATAAAAAACTTATCGTACCCATATAATTTTATGTTAAAAAATCTAGATACTTTCAGATTTACACAAACAACAAAAATATCGTTACCATGTTCATGAATGTTTGAAAAATCTACTATTCATAATATCTGTATCTCATAGTTACCACTTGTCAATATTAATTTCTTGTGTTCATTACGAATAATTTTCATTCCTACGTATTTCTGTATAATCTTCTCCGTTAATTATTCTGCAAATAATCGTATTATCATATAAATATGTCATATAGATGTGTATCTATGCCTAACATGGCCACGATGAGTAAAAATTCTTCAGCCAAAGCGACAGAGATTAGATGTCGATCAATGCCAAATCTGAAGTTTAACTTCACCAGTGATATACGGAAACCGGAATTGTCAGCACATCATTCCAAGGGTTTGCTGGACGGCAGGCTCTGTGTATCTGCGCCAAATATCCCCGTATATCCAAATTTAGCTGGTGAGGCAGCTGCAGATATTGGGTGTCAATCGACGCCAAATTTGAAGTTTAGCTTCACCAATGATATACAAAGACCGGAATCGTCGAAAAATTGTGATTTCATGGGTTTGCTGGACGGCAGGCTCTGTGCATCTACGCCGAATATCTCCGTACGTCCAAAATTACCTGGCGAGACTGCTGCAGATATTGTTTCGCAATCAACGCCAAATCTCAAGTTTCAGCAGGTCACCAGCGATGTGCGGAAACCGGAAAGTCCGAGACACAGACATCCACGTCGTTCATTTTGGCGCCAGACGAAGAAATTCGTCAGGCGGTTATTTTGTTGCTGTGGTTCTACTGACATGATAGACCAGTAATGTCGTATATTAAAGAGTTTAAAAGGTTTTTAAACGTACCATCCCCTCCCACCGTTAACTCACTCCCTTGTTCGCTGGTACAATTGTGTCCGGCCAGTATTCAAAAACTGTTTATCGTGTCCTCCATTGTCGTTTGTACCAAGTTAGTGTAAGTTTGCCTCACGTATTTCATGCACTGTACGTCTGTACCATCTTCGGCTCTTCGCCACCTGTTTAATGTAATAATATATGTAATAGGTACCTATAAATAATAAATTATAAATGATACTATGCTCTGCTGCTGTAATTTGAATTAATAAACGTTTTTGTTATAATATTATATTATATATTTGGTTTTTATTTGATAATATTATCAATAAATGCGTCGACACGTTTGTGTAAAATTAATTTATGTGGCTTGCGAAAATTGAGTGTACCTATATTGTTCTGGCTTAATACATTCGGTTTTTTCAACCAGTGTAAAAATCTCACGAGGAAAATTTGTATTGAATTCTTAAGTTTTTTTAAAGAACAAAAATTGTTATCAACAGGGTACATCGAAAAAAAACAAAACATCTGAGATATCACGCCAAGAATCATGATATAAACATTTAAAGACCCCTTACAATATTATATTAGGTAATATATATTCAGGGGCGCCATTTCAGTTTTTTTTTAAGTGTGCAAACAATTAAAGAGGCCAATTTTTTCCCACCTCCAGGCCAATCGTTAAAAAAACGTTTCTAGTGTTTTCAGTTTTTCATTACAGATTCATTACAGTATCAAAAACATACTTAATAAAAACATATTTTTATAGTTAACACATTACATTTTACCGTTCATACATTCTGTGTATATACTGTATAGTGTATAGTAAAGATATTTTTAGATAGAATAGATGCATATTATTATTATTATGTCTTTTGTCTATCAGTAACCAGGGGCGGACTGGCCCAGGGTGCTATACACCAAGTAGCACCCCGGGCCCCCGTTTGTATTTATGATCCGGGCCCCCGATTACCACAGTCGGTATACGGTATAATACTGGTATAATACGGTATTATACAAAATAAAAATAAAATAACATATTTCAACATCTCTACAAATAAACAACATGTTATTCTTAATTTTTTTTTATATTTACTTATAAAACTAAGGGCTCTTTCCTAATTTAGGTAGGTTTGAAAAAAAATTACGGGCCCCTAATTAATTTTGCACCCCAAGGCCAAAATAGCCAGTCCGCCC
>NC_042494.1:143201061-143247020 GCF_005508785.2 Acyrthosiphon pisum
GACGACCCAAAACCCGATGGATTGACGTAGTTGCCAAAGATATAGAAATGATAGATCAGGACGCAACTTTTGAAACAGCATATCAGAAAGAGAGGTGGAGAGAGATTTTGATGGCAGCGATGGTCTGAATGGACCGCTAAGCTGAAGAAGAAGAAGAAGATAATATTACAATGGCGGTGAATACTTCGGTCCGTTTAAGACTATTATGAGTCGTATTCTATATTATATCATAGTAAATTGTGAATTTTGAATACACATTATATAATAGCACGTGTAACGTGTATTATAGTACTATATAATTTAACATATACAGCTGTATACCTCTGGTCATTGGGTGAGTAGTCGGATCTCACGAACGGATCCACCGATTCGGAGTGAAGATAAAAATTCAAATTCTAGACATCGTTAAATAATATTAATCATGCGATGACTCATTATATGATGCGTGCGATTCGAATAAAAAAAAAATTCATGAGTTAGGTATTCAATATTATCGTTGGCGATCGTGGCACCTCATTCCACTGCCGGATCCGTCTTTGCTGCAGGTTCAAATGTCACGCGTGAAGTCAATAATTTCGCGGTTTGGTCGAAATACCTAGTCCGCTATCTATGGGATATCGATAGCATTACATAATAACTTAATGAATAATAATAATAATAATAATATGTAATATTGCGCACTGATGGCGCATCTATCATCCCGAATTTCCGCCCCAACAACATAATATTATGAGAAACGACACTATATTATAGCGGCGCACATGGCACACATAATATATAAATATATTATTGTATTATAACATAGGAGATCGACACGAATATAAAACTCTCTCGCTGCGAGAAATAATAATAAAGAGCCGTAGGTACTATATACGTAATCTTATGGTGTATATTATAACGATATATAGTTGCCGGCGAAGTCTCTCCGTCCGCCGTCACGTCATATATCAATCACGAGGGACTTATTCGTTTCCGACGATGATGCTGCTGCCGTTGCTGCGATGCTAGTGAAGAAGCAGATAGAGACCGCCTCGGGAGTCCTCGTTCGTCAGACTATACGGTGCAGCGGGATTCCTCCGCTCTTATAATATGTACGCTTTTTTTTGTTTTCGTATATTAAACTATGATGATGTGATGGGCAGGTCTATAATATAATAGAGTAGGCAGTAGTTCTAGACAAGTGCAGTACGCGCATGTTATTCAGTGGGTCGCAGTCCCATACCGCGATATCCCCCGGACAAAAAAAAAATAACTAAAACAAATTGCCTTTTGTTGCGGTGCGTATGTATAGGTCCGGAGATTTCGTTTTATGGTTCTCCGCTGGCCATTAGTCACCATATTCTGTATGATAAATATATGTGTGTGTGTGTGTGTGTGTGTGTATATGTGAGAGTGTGAGTACACGAGCGTCTCGTTTATAATTAATGTTCGGTTGAACTGTTTTTTTTTTTGTTTTGTTTAACCGAAAAATCAAACGAGTCGGATCGGCCCCGCGTAAAGAATATTACACATGCCTGCGCAAGTCATCTATATGGAAGAATTCGAAAATATCATCGAGAAACGAAACGTTTAATTAGTGTGCGGACGCGCATGTTCCTATATTCACGTAGGTACCCACTCGTATATATATATGTATATTATATGTACCTAAAATATGTTATAATATATGTGCGATCTGAGCTGCTGATCGATGATTGGGTCCGCCGGCCGAACAGGTTTATACGGACGACGTCATTTGTCAGTCGCCGAACCGCCTCTAAGGACTAGGTATATTGTAAGTGCGCGGCGACTACCGCGGATAACCAGGTAGGTACCATGCATCTACGTTGCGTTTTTATTTCCAACAGGACGTATGTTATAATATTGTTATAGACACCATATACAATATAGGGAGGTCTCAGCCAGCGATAAGGACTCGGTCGCTGACACCGACGCTATCTCGACGATTTTTCTTATAGCTTTGTGAAATCCGCCGACCATGTAGGAGACATAATATTTTTCTTGGAATTTTCGTAGCGATCATATCGATCATAACAGTGTATTACAATGACCAAGTGTTTTGACCGGAAAGTCAAACGTATAGCAGTTAATAGTTATGTGTATGTTACGCAATCTCGCATCAATGATGTTTCCTGTGACGCAGCTCGAGGTTGATGGTGGTGGCATGTGCGATCGACCAACCAACCCATTTTCGTTTTCCCATATAGAATTACTGTAATCCATTTATTTCCTCGATCGTTTAACCTTGGTTATTTAAAGCGTAGTATTCATCTTAAAAGAATTATATAATCGGAAACACAACGATAGAGAGCAGTACAATATTTTTAAAAATGAATTAAAACGTGCTTATAGCAATAATACAGCACTAGAGCGTAAAATGTTGTTTTACTGGAAGCGTAATGAAGGCTACTGCAGGCATTGGGTGAGAGTTTAATATTTTGACCAGATATTTTCAGTTTGTTAATTGTTACATCGCAACTCGTGTCGGATAGCCTCGAAGAAATCGAAATGAACAATTTTTACTTTAGAGTTGTGGCTTATGCAATCATAATTACTTATCATACCGGTATATACATACCGTGCTATAATATACGACATACGTACAGGGGTTTCTAAATGAAGTAACGACGATCATAATAGGACGTTTTAAAATACTTCATATACCAACCGTTATAGGTATCAAGTATAATAAAGTAGGTAGGTATATAAAGATGGTATATATAGTGTCTTAAACTTGTAAATATAGAAAGAGTGAACAACGACGACGTTGCGATATATACAACTAAATTTATACCTAATGTGCCAGCTAAATCTAAAATTGTTTTCCTTAAATGCGTTGTTTTAACATATATGTTATGTATTACAGAGGACATATACAAGGGTACAGTGACACAAATTATATTCACGAGCCGTAAATTGTATAAACATAATTTATCGATCACTTGAAGGTACTTCTGCAGTTGACTCAGAAATTATATATATAGGCATTAAAAGCTAGCATTAAAAATTACAATTACAGTTTATAAATTAAAATTGCTTTCCATATACATTAATTGTTGAATAAAACTATATATTTAATTTTAAAAAACGCGCAATAAGAAACAAAATCGCACATAGATAATTATTATTAGTTTTTATTTCGAATTCAGCGATTTATTATGATTATATTATATAATATTACATTAGAATTATTGCACCCTAAAAGTGCGGTACATATAACTATGTACACGTAAATGCACATTTATTTGGGTACTATATATGTGTATACTACGTATACCACCTATATCCGTATAATAATGTATTCGACGTAACACGAAGACTCGTCGAGTTTTCACCGCGTCGACCGTAAAACGATTATCTCCGTGCCGCGGTCCTTAATCGCCCCGCTGAAGCCACACGCCGCCCCGCGGTAAGGCGCTCTTTTCTCGGCATGTATATAATAATATGTAGGTATATACGCAATACAGTAACGACCGGCGTTCAGTCAGCTGCGGTCGTCTCACGCGACTTCAGCGAAATTCCAAAGAGTTTGTCGATTATGTGCTCGCCTGATATATTATATAGGTATAGACGGTTACCCATGTACCTACCTACCTATACATAAGTCATGTGCGCCTGCATGTACGCATGCGTAGGTATATAGCCAAGTACAACTGTTATTGTATCTATCGTATATACGTGAGCAGTAAAACGATCGCCCTGCTCACATATACCACCACCGCCGCCGGTTCAACCCTTCTGCAGCGGTCGCACGGCGGGAGGGGCGTTAAACGCGTGCGAGCCTCCCCGGCTCTCGATCTTAACGGCTCCCATTAAAATAATCGCGACCGACGACCGCTGCCGCCGCCGCACGCGGTGGTAAAGACATTATTTTCGGTCGTCACCGCCGCCGCCGCCGCCGTCTCGATGAGGCATCTCGCCACGCTGCTTCCGCTTCCGCTGCAGCGGATCTTTCTCGCGGCGCTAATCGACATTGGCGGCGGCCGTGTACTTTATGAGACTTACGAGACTTGTTGTTGGCGGTCGACGATTAAAAGTTTTCCCGCGAAGAAAACATCGCTTTGGCGAGGCGATGCGCGATTTTCTCCTCCGCTGCACCCACCGATCTCACCACCCACGACCAACCCGACTCGATCGTATAAGACGCTCCGCCGCGCGTGTATGGTGGCACATATCCTCCGTTAATTTTCATACATTACCGCACGGATATACATAAAATATACGAACGTACCTAAGAGTGGTTACACACACGCCATATCATATATTATAAACATATTGTGCGTTTACGTCAAACTTGCCATTGGTTCAGCTTTAAGTGTAATTTATTATTTACGGGATCCTTTATACATATCATTATTATATGATCGTCTGGAGAGCAATACGCGCAGCGATCGACATTAATTGTTGTTTTGGACGAAATCTCACAAGACGTGTGTGCAGTATTATAATAATATATTACATAATTGTAACCACTTTGAGTAAACTGTGGTATGGTATAATTTTATTTTTGGGCGAATGACATTTACTACGATTGTACAACGTATTAGAGAAGTGCAGTTAAAAACGTACAAACCCACTAATTATTGGTCTAATCGTAGGGTTGTCACTATTATGTTATAGTCCATATATCCCGGTTAATAACTTTATTTCATATTAATCACGTGATAACTCACTGGTCGCGTAAGTGCCTAGATGATTGTTTAAATCTCGTTTACATGTGGATTATAGTAAATAACAGTATATTATATTATATTAGGTACATATTTTAATATTTATGCACGGTTATAATGTATGTAATATGTATAGTCTTGCAAGTTTCTGTTGAATACTTATATGTATGTAATATATATGAATTTATTTGTATTTATGTATCCAACAAATTGAGCATCAAATGCATAATAAACTTTATAACAATAAACTACTGCACATGATCTTGGTCTCTGGGATCGGAAGTCCGTCTATGCATTTCCTGCCACATAAGTCGGGGAGATCAAAGAGTTTGATGGTCGCTTAACTTTCAATTTTTAATTATTTCGTTTAAGTTTTTAAACATCAATGCTGTGTAATATCGACACCGATGCTGCGTCACCGCAACTGCAATTTCAAACAAAATTTGGACTTGTAAAGTTCACGAGATTTCTAATAAATTGTATACACGGACGGATGGACGTTGCAGAAACGAGAAAGATGATACAGGTACGCCATGCCTAGAAGATAGATTATATAGTAATGTTTCGACTATATCTGTAGATAATCTAATGACGGTTTATGTAAAAAACGTGTGCGTATTTTACATAGGTACTTATTATATTATTAATTGTTTTTGTTATTTTTCTTGAAGTTAATGTCTAAAGTTCACAGCTGCTTCTGAACATCCCACCAGTCACCATACGGTGTTAATTTACCGTCCGCGCGTTTTTATAATGTACCTAAACTATGGAATTTATAACAGTCAATACCTAAGTAATATTATAATGTTTAATAATAATATATTTATACTTTATCATACGCACGCAGTGACGCAGTGTATAGTAGTATATAGGTACAGTAGATAATTTTTATTATTTACTTGAGTAGTTGAGTGTACTTGAGTTACTCAGTTTTTTTTTTTTAATTGAAAAATAATAATAAATTAGATTCTTACTCCACACATGAATAATTATAAGCTCATCCTTCGAAAAAAATCTTTAATATGAATTTTATCAAATTAATTATTATAAATAAATATTAAACTTTGTGATATATTGATACATTATACTAGGCGTGTTTTCGTGCTTAACCAAATGTAACCTGGTTACTATATATAATAAACAAGTCGTTTTCGCTGTTTTGGCTATACTTTTGGTAATAAATTTTGGTTTTAGGTAACTGATAATTTGTAACCATCAAAATGAAATGTTTATATCGTATGGTTATTGATAATCTACAAAATAATATGATAAAATTAATAAATAAAATAGAATCTATATTAACCACAAATGCATCATTTCGCGAGTCTTTGACCAATAACCCAAATCATGTAACCACATCTGATTAAAAGTAGGTATAAACAGGTTAAGCGCGAAAACACACCTATTATATGAAATTAATTTGATAATATTACAATAATACAATAAGATAATAATATATTGTACTACTTACAGCGTTTAATCATTGCAGTTGCTTTTTAACTTCAATACTTATTTATAATGAATAGTTAAATAATACGTCCTGTCTATATAGCGCTCTAGGGTGTGTATATACAGATTTTTTGACAGCGTGTTATAATATATATAGGTACTATGCCTTGTTCTAGCACATCTGGCCAATCAAAACAATTTTTCACACTTTTATAATAGTATACACCGTTGCTTTGTGATACACGACTGTGAATTTGTTTTTTCAAGAAAAATTAACTATGTAAACAATTTACACCTACGTTCTACCTGCACACACATTTTGGCCGGCTCGGCACCTAGCCGATGTTAATACCTGTTTAATAAATAATAATATATATTTATATTTCTCGTCTTCGGGATGGATAATAGGCGCAGCTACTAAACTATCTAGTTAACTAACTATGAATAACAGACATAATAATATATTATTTTATTTTTTGTATTATGCTTTACACCGTAGTTATAGTGTAACGTGTGCCTATATAAGCATACCAAGCCGCTGCAGACACCGTACAAAACCCGTCGTTATAACGAGTGTGTAGAATATAATGATAATATTATCGTTATTCGTCAGCCGCGTATCGGTTATTATGCACGTGTGCGCGTAACCACGCTGTTTTTAATTGGCGTTCTACGTCTATATCATAACATCATATACCGTGGTATAGAAAACGTCTTGTCTTGCCTCGGCGTCTGGGGTACGCGATTTTTGAGCGTCGGGCGTGCAGAAATGAATTATAACACAATATTATTGCATCTATAATATTATTATGACAAAAACCCGTGGGCGAAAATTAACCGTGAACGAAAGATATCAGTTTAAGTACGAGCAGTATACCTACATTATAAATATAATATATTATGTGACGCAAACCACGTGTACTTGCCGCGTACATCGTAAATCGCGGTGTTAATAATATTTACGCAATAATGTTTACAAAGCGATTTTGATAATGTCGAACGAAACAAATAGATTTTACTACTGTGAAATTATTTAACACACGTTCAAAGACTGGATTTTTAATTTTTAATTTTAATCTAATCGTCATTACAAACGCTGAAATAGATTTATCTAAAAAAATAACGTCCGTTGAACTAGTGATTTTTATAAAAAACTATCCAAAGTCGAATAGACATTTTAGATGGTGTATTATAATATTTTTCAGTGATGATACTAAAAAAATGGAAAGGTAAAATATAAGTAATATTATAACAAAACACATTACAATTTAGACGATCGGTGAGAAGCTCGGACAAAACAATAACATTTCTATTTTTAATAATTAAAAGTTATAAAAAATAGACGTATAACCAGCTAACATAAAAAAAATATGAAAACAATATAAAATAAATTAAAAACAAATAATTGATGACTTTGATTTAAGATAATGTTAATTAATATAATATCAGTTTAATACAACGTAGTTAAAAAAACCCAGTATTCTTAAATATCATGATTCAGATTTTGAATTGGTGTGCATGTGAACAGTAACGCCCGAAGTAACGGCCTAGGCCAGAAGGAATTTCAGTAATACAACATTACACAAAATCTCACAAGTCCTGCACACTTTTTTAGTATTTCCCGTAGTTTAATCTCTCGCGGAATTTGAAATATTACCTGCCAAGAAGATATTATAGTCGCAAATAGAGACTTCACATAATTTCAAAAATAAAAAAGTGAATAAGTAAGTACTGTGTTGTGCTGTACAGTAGGTGTAGAGAGTACCTATTGCCATTAAGGAGGTCGCACTGCAGTAATGGATGTGTTAAACTCGAATCTAATGATTCGAAGTAAACGATAAACAATTCTGAGCGGAGACCGGATGTAACCCTATATTATATCGTTTATAGAAAATGCCATTATAATCATATTTTGGTGAACATTTCAAGTATGTACGGACGTACGATTATTAGTTTTTGAATTACAACGAAATAAAAAAAAACCATCAAGCAGATATAACCACTCTGCTGTACAGGTGTCGAATGTAACTCATCATTGAGTAGGACTGTAGGTTACTGTAATTATTGATGAATTTGATTTTGATTCAATGATTGTGTTCGACAAAAAAAGTTTCAGACCGAAGACGGTCTAACTTTTTGGTAATCAACTACTAAGGTTACCTAACGATTATTTCAATAATAATATAATATTAACATTATTAATTTAAGAAACATTCGTGTTCATTGTTTGTAATTCCAGATTATTTTTAAACGTACCTAATGGAAATTGTAATTTGTAACACCAAAAATTACAAAATATACGTTGTAAAACACTTGTGATAAAATATAGGACATAACCACACACTTTTGGTAGGTTAAAACCACACACATTTAATAAGTTAAACTGCATATCTTTATGATTGTTATATCCAAAATCCTACACTTTATAAAGATGTATAATATATAATTTATGATTTATTACCAATTTATTATTAATTATTGAAAAAAAAATATAATTTATATAATATTAAAAATGTAAGGTAATAATTACAAATAATTTTAAAATGTTTAAAGTTTTTTTTTTTAAATTCTTTCCATTATTTCCACTATATTATGTATATATTTTCTGTACTTAAATAGCCAAGTATTTTATCAACCATTGCCTCTTTTATTTCTATCAATAATTCTAATTCTAATTTTAAATATTTAAATAATAACGCTAGATATCATAAATGTTTTAACCACTATATTTATAGCCATATAGGTATATCATAAAACTATACACTAGACTGACTATTGGCGAGTGACGACTAAAGACTTAAATGTATTAGCATAATAATTGTACAGTATCTTACTGTCTTATCTATTCTATTTGGCACTAAACATAGTGTGCGGTATTTTGCTACACAATCAACCGATAAAGTCTGTGGCTTTTGTCTACCGACCTTTTTTGGTGTCGAAAACATAAGTGTGCGGTTTTTGGATACAAGTAAAATATAGATCCATTTTACTACTTGTAACATCTCTTTCAAAATTAAAAATCGAAGGATTTTTTCTACAATAATGTTATGTATAATGTGTCTTCAGACTCACACAAAAAGTGAGGGAACGGGTATCTATGATGGTTATTCGTTTTTAACTTACATAAATAAAAACAAAATCGATTTTGTCAAAAACTGGGTTTCCGTGGAAAATCCCATTTTTTCTTAATTTTTTTTTGTTTTTCCTGATTTTCGAATTCGCCGTCTCAGAATTGAAAATAGACAACATTTCCCATCAGAATAACCCTCCTCGTTGTTTAAAATTAAATCATTATTTCGACTATTTATCACACACATCATACACCCTTATACTCACCCGTCATTGTAAAATCAATACATCCATTGCTCCCCATAGAATCTAAAATTAATCAAATAAATCCATTGACTATCAATTTCTAGTTAACACCTCAGACATCACCGCGCCATACCTACACCGATATATAGATGATAATATTTCTTAAATGCATCACAAGTCACGACATGGGTGACGTGCAGTATGCAGCGTCAGGTGGGTGCTGCAGTGCTGCTGATCGGCGACCAACTCAACCGGGTAGGTATTATGTAGACGAACCAAAGTCCGAAACCGTAGCAATACCGGACATACAGTTTACGGAAGGACGTGAGACCGTTTGAATCTTGCACCTCGCTATGGACTCACACGGTATCGATCTGATGCTTCTGATTGGTCTATTTAAATAATTTTCCACCTAATAGTTCATAATTATAACGATAATAAAATTATCATATCTTTATAACAGTAATGGTCATTATTAATTATGAATTATAATACAATATCTTGTATGAGTTATGACTTATAACAATGA
Organism: Acyrthosiphon pisum; assembly: GCF_005508785.2. Classification (NCBI taxonomy): domain Eukaryota; kingdom Metazoa; phylum Arthropoda; class Insecta; order Hemiptera; family Aphididae; genus Acyrthosiphon; species Acyrthosiphon pisum. The sequence goes on from NC_042494.1 coordinate 143,211,025, forward strand.
ATTACAATAGATATATTTTTTATTAGATTCGTATATTCATTATTCTTCTGATGATGTGTACCTCAGTATTCAGAGCTATAATAATGAAATCGTTTTTAGTACCAAATGAAGAATTTCAGAATACCAACAAATATCTTTAATATAGTAAATTAATACAATTATATTAACATAAAATGTTTAATGTCACCGCTTCTTTGTAATACGATTATTTTCAATTCGCTGGTGGTGACCACGATCCGTGTAAAATACAAGTACATAATTGACTCAACATAGAGTACCCGATATTGACCAACGCGATGACCACAATCACAATGACTGCCAACATCTGGACCACGATTATCACGACTATCACCACGACAAACAGAATTAAGAGTAGATGATGGAGCATTTCGATGGATAACACAATATAGGGTTTTATAGCTCTACAAAGATTTATTCCGATTTGCAATCAATACGCGACACTGGATCGAAATTCTTAGATAGAGATATTCTATATGCTTAGACCTATACTTAGACTATGATATTGTCATTTCGACGATGTTGATATCAATAATTGCCGCTTCCATGGGATACGATAGAAATTAATATAAATAATACGGTTTACGAATTTTCAAGGTGACAAAATCGTCACGTAGCCACTCATATATTATTATGGTCTAATCACTTTAACGTTATACAAAAAAGTGTTAAGTGCCAAAGGTACTGGATGACTTTATATAAAAAAATTACATGGAAGTAATCTGTGTTGTAATATATTATAATAATCAAAAACAAAATCATAATTTTTGTGCATTGTATTTTCATTGCCTACATTGTCCGAGAATTTTATAAAATGTCTAGTTTTCTACTTTGAAAGTAACACATTGTATATTATAATGTTTATGACTATGATACTATATTAAATATAATACTATAATTAATATATTATATTAATAAAACATTTTACCAATCGTTATTCGTTAGTACCTACAAATTACAATATATACACTTCTTTCTTTTTAATCTAAATAAACCCGTGTTATCAGTACAGGTCATTGTTTGATATTGGTAAGATTTAATAAAATAATATCTATAGGTAACATAACAAGAGGGTATAGTACGATGCACACATTATAATAAATGTATACTATACTTGAATACTAGTTGATACGTAGGGAAGAGCTCTTAGTACAAACAATATTTAATGTTTACATAATAATATAGTAAATATTTGTTCTAATTTATGCGTAAGTAGGTCCTTATGATATAATATATTATCATTTATTTATTTAAGTCTCAATATAATATATATGAATACAAAGTATTTTTAGGAATGGCCATAAATGACGCGTATGATATAACTGTATTAAGATTTCACGTATACCGTATTGATGAACTTTACAGCGTTTGGAAAACTGAACATTTTCGAAAATACAAAAAGAATATTATTTTTTACAATAATATATTTAAATATATTTTTTTCATAGGCATCGATTTTCATCACGATCGGCATACAAACAATTCCGTGAAATTTACTCGTCGTACGGCCGAGGTGCACCATGCGAAGATGCGTCTAGCTGTGATCGATTTGCGAATCGATACCAAACAGCCAACGTAGTATAATATTATGATATTATAATATCGAGTGGACGGTTTGATTATTATTACTTCACGATTGGAACATTCAACCAATTATTGTAACAGTATAGGTACCTACAAGCCTGAACATAAACGAGTTAAAAAGTTAAAGTTGAATTAATTTTAACTTTTTAAAATGTAATATTCATTAACTTGATTTTTAACTTAACTAATTTTCATTGATATAAACTTAATAAATAATGAGTTACTTTTAATCGAATCGAAGTTACATTAATTTATAAATAATTAAATAATAAATATAAATTATAATACAATTATTATTGATGAAATACATATTGCATAAGCATTTACAAGTTTCCATATGAGTATAACTATTAACTTAACAGAGTTGAAAAAAATTTAAAATAACTATGAACTCTAAACTTATTAAAATATTTTCAATCAACTTACCTTAACTCAATTAAAAATTATCATTAACTTACCCAGGCTTGGGTACCTATATTATGTTTTCTATACGGGTATCTTCTACCTACGTCAGCGCTCATCGGTCATATGAACAAAAAGGGTTGGAGTATGCGAATAGTTTATCGAACCTGCCGCCTAAATACGGTGAAAACGTATATTATTACTATTATTTTATATTATTATAATATATAGAAGGTAAATGGAATATACATATTATATTGTATACAACTATTATGCGCATATACACACAGACAAGGGAAAAATGTACTATTTCCGTAGTAGCGGCGGAGGTGGTGGTTATTATTAATTCGGTCGGTCGACGGCGGCGATAAAATAAAAACCGCCGGTGGAGCGAGCCCCGTGGGTGGAGTAGGGCGTCGTCGGCCGGGACGTCGAGGGGGGGGCTCGGTCGGTCGCTCGACTCGCTGACTGATGGCCCGGCATCAATCAACAGTCGCGGGCGCATACACCGCCGCACGAGAAGCACACGGCGGCTAGAAGGGCTCTTGGGGGTTGCACGCCGGCAAGAGAAAACAAATTATAAAAAAAAAAATATATATATAAATAGAATAATATACCTTTGCCGCCGCGAAGGCCGAAGAAGCGAACGCGAGCAGGGAATATAGAAAAATCGCCCGCCGAGGAAAACTAATGGCGTCCGTCGTTAGGAATAATAATAATATTATTATTCGGTAACCGATTTATTTATTATTATTATATTATATAAATTATAAGTTAAATTATCCTGCAGCGTGTCCAAAGTTAGGCCGTGTAAAATAAATTTATATTCGACCTTCAATCGGATAATAGGATTTTTTTTTTTAAATATATTATATAGGTCGGTGACTGTAATAGTGGGCATAATGATATTAATAATTACTTATACCTAGTTCCTATAGACTAACTATATGGGGATGAATTAAATTTTTTCTGCTACGTGAGAGTTCATGGTTTAGTTATAACCTCCCCCCAAATCCCACCTATAATGAGATGGGGAAGGGCTTAAGTGGGTCCAAATGACTTAACACGGCTCTGGCATTACATTTTTTTTTCAGGATATTTGATGAATTTTAACCTCTATTTAAACTTTAAACGAGTACTTATATTGTTGTCACGAATTGTTATCAATGTAGCTATCATCATACTTTGAGTTGATCACAATATTGTTACGTTAATTTTATATAAAATAATAATACACTTATATAATATAATTATTATAATTACCTATTAAGTTTTCATGAACATGATTTAATAATAAATAATCATTAATTATTTATAATTATGTATTTTATGTAAATTCTTCTATTAATTTATCATTACTTATAACTATTTTTTATATCTTTCCATGATATTTTTACAATTTATCAAACAAACGCGGATTTTCCTCATACGTACCAGATTATACTCGTAACGTAATCGTAACTTAAAAATGATCTTGGTTCACAAAAAAAAAAAAATCTATTATAACATAAAACTAGCTAGATAATTAAAGCAATAATCTGAGGTATATTTGTCGGTGTGAAAAGTCTTAAATTTTTCCTGACTGAGAATCCTCTGCAAATAGCCAAACGATCTTCTGTCGTTGGTTTTCGTTATCACATGCCTCGGATTATTGCTTGCATTAATATTATATGCAGGAGTGTGATTTTGATTAGCTAAGATGATATTTTCCAAGTTATAGAATAACGCGACGAGTATTGCAAACAATTTGATATTGTACAAAAATGTATTCTTTTTGACTTAGTTATCGTACTAGAAATTGAATATAATTTGTTATTTATATACTTATTGCTATAAAAAAAAAACATCGGTTTTCGTGTAAATGTGCATTAACATTTCTATTAAATTTGAGTTTTTATAAAAAAATGTATTAATACTTCAATAAAACTAAAATATTTTTGTTATATATAACTTTGAACTTTGGTACAGCTTTGCTAAGCTAACGCGAGCAACTGTGGTTATTAAATATTATAGTGTGTGGTGTTTGTACGTACTTACGCATAATATTATTATTTCGATGAGTTTAAAATAGGGCTCTTGGTCTGGTACGTGTATTGATATACACGTGTACACGTAATCCGAACTTTAAATAGTAAAGTGTATGAATACCCGTGTATTTAATTACACGTGTTTTTAGAATTCGTGCACACGTGTATTAAAATTGTATCTACCCATGTATTAAAATTACCCGTGTGTTTAAGGTCCAGTAGTTTTTATAAACTTAAAATAGGCAGTGGTGTCACAACTAAAAATAATAAATGCTCAATAATTTAACAGACATCATATCTTCAAGACAATTAGCATCATTTTTAGACCCAAGATATATAGATTTGGAACATGAGGAAATCGAAGTAAGAGAAAATATTCGTTGCAAAATACAAAATTTACTGTTCGAAATGAATACTTCGGAAAATAGAGTGGATAATGAGGTTCGTATCCAAAAAAAGAAAGGAGCACTTGAATTTTTATACGGCGATGAAGTTCATGATTTCAACGATGTTTCAACGCAATTTCAATGTTACCTGGCAGAACCACAACTGAATTACTTTAAACTTTAAAATATAAATTGTATTATTATATTTATAGCTACTCGCAATAATGTTCTTATATTATATTAGTATCGTTGATTACAGCTGTATACTAAATCAATGGTCATACCTATATAGATATTAAAATTCACGCTGCAGCAGGTTGCACTCGAATAAATTATAATAATATGTATAATATATTATGAACGATTAGACTTGCAACATATCTATTATAAATGGGTATACTGCAGGTATACCATTAACCGCGTACCTGGCTCAACAAGCGCAGTCGGTGTGCGTAGTGGTGGTAAACTTTCGTTCAATGGTATAAATTGATGAGATTGTTTTATATTTCAGTCGTAGTATTATTGCAGCAGCGTGTTTGATTAACGACAAGGGCGTGTGCGTATTATACACCGCGGCCGAGTAAGACTTGTGGGATATGCCGCACGCGCGTTTACTGCAGTAATGTCAGTAGGTAATGTAATTTTTTCACGATTGTTACTATTATTATTATTATTATTATTATTATTTTTTTTTATTAATTAAGCAGGATTATTAAAATGCATCCATTTACAGAAATTCAAATAATAACCCCGCAAAACGTAATAATATGATAAATGAGGTTTTGCTCCACGCCAACCGTGTCACTTTTATGATTGAAAATAAATCGCAACGTTAACTAGGTATATAATAATATATCCTGTCTAAAGTTTCCGATAAATCATATAGACATTCTGTATATGTATATCTGTGTGTGTGTGAATTGTACAGTGTACAAATGTTACATTTTTGCTCTGCCTTCGTAAATTCATCAACGTCCATCAATCACTTTTGCAGTATATTATGATACATAATATGTATTATAGGTAATGTGTATTTATTTTCAGACGTTTTGAGTGTAATGTACTACATTTGTTTACCGGAACAATTGCATCGTTTTAATATATTGTGTTTTGTGAAAGTAAATACCTACATAATTTTTGGTAAAACGTGGTGAAAGCTTTAAAAAATATATCATTGTGACTTGCACAATAATAATATAAAACGAACAATCGCATCAGCAATATTATTACCCATATACAGACGCGTAATATAGTTATAGTTTGAATATCTATATAGTTTTCAGATCACTGCAGCGTCCGACTTCAAAGCAAAATATAATACTTTCTTTTCTTGATGGGGGGAAAACAAAAAAAAACCCACTTCGGTTAACGGACCTACCTATTAAAAAAAAAAAATAGACACAAAAATTAACCGCTACAATCTAATACATAATAATATAATATATAATGACGTATATTTTAATACGATGGGTTAAGAGAATGTCGTTTACACCTGTGACCGGAATTGTATTTTTATGTTATTATAATGACCGTTTCACGTGGACGCCCACGCATTTCGGTCGTTGGAAATTAATAGATATAAGTTAGGTTTATTATTAACCAAAGTCCACCCAAACAGCGCGAACCTATTGTAATTTGTAATAATAATTGTGGTCTAAAAATTGTAAACCTGTTGACGAAATGTGGTTATTAGTTCGATTTGACATAATATCATAAAATATTATAATGATGAAAATGGAATATTGATTTTCCATTCTCCTTATAGGCTGCAAGTACATATTATGATATTACTGGTAACTGATAAGTATATTTTTTTTGACATCACGAAACGGCCTTAAAAATAACTGTCCAATGTATTAGTAATTACTATTACATTGGTACCTCGTACCAACCCGGCTAAACTTATTCGATAAAATTAGACGAGTTAAACAATACATATTTTATATTATTATTTATAAATTCCGAAAGTTAGATAATCCATAAAAATGAGCAGAGCTTTCAATACACTTTATAATTTAATACACCTTTTTTGAAGTTAAACCATCATTATTCATAAGTCATAAACTCATAACTATTCCAAAATAATTTATTTGCCTATATTTCGAAACAAAATATTATGTTTGAATTCACATGCAGTCATCATTAAACTAAACTGTTGCTTTGATTTGGTCAATTTTTATTTTTTTACTAGTTTAATAGTTGCAATATTTTTTTGGAAATTATTTGAAAAATTAAAATTAACAAATAGCTTTTTTGCGAAAAGTTCAAAAATTGAACAAATATTTTTCCAAATGTAGATAGGTATGTCATAAATCAGTGTTTTCTTATAGATTACTATTGAGGAACCTCTATTAAAATATTGACTTACTACAGAGAACACTGCAGGAATATAGTATGGTCTTGTCTAATATATGTACTATAATAAAAAATGTCCATGAAAAATATTTAACTAATTCCTCGGACTGTAAGTTAGGTTAATACGAATGTGATTTGTAGGGATGAAATAATATTTCGTTATCGATCTTAGTGAGAAAAAAAATGTAATTATAACCATATCCGAAAAACAAATAGATTATCTCGGTATGCACGTATCTATAAAAGACAATAGACATAGTCACATAGACTATTATTTTGCATTGTTTTGTTAACTAATATATTATTATGATTTCGGAACCCTCACAATTCGCATTTATACAATAATTATTATAATATTTTAATATTTACTACAGGTATTTGCACACCTGGAAACGCGAGTGTTTTGACTGACGGCTTCGGACGTCCTTTTTAGATGGCGTGAGTTATAAACTATCTAAAATTATAACAATAAGACCCGCGGGTAAAATAATGAATTTGGCTTAAACCCGTATGTGCGAGTGTGCAGGAGATTGCTGGAGGTGGGTAAACGCGGAAAGAAAAGTACTTGCAGAATAACGCTCTAAAGACGTGACGAATGTATACACATATTGATATATACATATATATATATAGAAATCGGCGCGAAACAACAACATAACGATGATGACGGTGGTAATTATTATACGAAGGTCTGCGAGAAGACATAGAGAGAGATTGTGAGAGAGTGAGTGAGAGGGTTTGACGATGATGGGTAAGGGGTAGGGGGTGTGAGAGAGACCGGCAGTGCCTCGGTCGTGAGGAGCTCGAGCGTTGCGGCGACCTTTCCCGTTTGATTTATGTCGGCTGCGGCCTCGGACGTTAACAAATCGGTCGGCGGCGGTGGCGTACTCGCGAATTTATATCGACGATTCGTCGTGTATACATGTATATAATATAAATACACTGTATATACGCGTATACATAAAATACTATGTGCCAGGAAAGGAAAAAAAAGTAAATCTATATGCCATCTTCTGGGCGCGCACCGATCGACCGATGACGGAGACGACGAATCGCTCGACCGCCGAGGAATCGCTAATCCCGTCTGCGCGGAGACGTAACGCGCGATTCATCTGCAGCTGTCGTCACAGCAGCTGATGCATAAAATAATATAGAGCTTGATTTTGACCGATTTTGGTTTGTAGTTATGTAGGCATATTAATATATTATAGTTTTATTTTCCATTCCAGTTTCACGCTTAAAGCGCACCTATGCCTATATTATTATGCACTTAATTATTATAACTATTATTATACGCCTGCTATATTATACAGGTGATATATACCTAAATATTGGAGGTGTGCTATAGGTAATTCACATTTTTTGAGATCAAGAGGCGATCAAAATATTGTGCGAATAATATATATGCGAACAAGTTTAGGCGTCTCCAAGCACCAACATCTTTATAATTATTATTTAACTAAGTGAACGATATTTTTTTAAATCAAAAATATTTTTTTTTCCAAATACACCGATTTTGCTGGCGGAAAGTACTTTCTAACTCAACCACAACATATTTAACACTCTGTGCAAAATACAAACTCTTATATATTTTTTTGTTATACGGTATAACCATGCCTAATTTTCGGTTGATATGTACATTTTTTTCTAAATATAGTTATGGCAAAGACAACAAATATTTTTTATCGTTTACAGATTTGGCAGGAGCTAAATTCTTAACCTAGTTTTGATATACCTACTTCCGGAATTGTTTAATCAGAGCGCGAGTATAGAAATGTTGACCTAATTTAACCCAGATCATTCATGTACTTATTAAGTATTAGGTATAACATTATTATAAAGTTAATATATGTTATAAAATACAAAAATTCGTATGGATATTATCAGATTGTTTGGTTTGATATAGTACGAAAAGTATTATTCATGTACGCGGGTAGTAAAATATTTTAAACTAAATTATTTATATTAACATTATAAACTAAAATATATTATCACATTGAGTTCCTAACCATATGTGTCAATATTATAAACTATAATACTAACTAGTAATAAGTAATTATTTGCTCACCGTATATTGTTAAATATTATGTTTATCTCTGTAAATATATTTTGTCTGATTTGGTGCTATTATATATTTATATACCCAAGTAATAAAAATACTGTTTATGGTTTATATCGTGTACCTATCCCTATCTATATTGGTCATATTATAATAATTTACCGCGTTATTGTTATGTCTTTTAAACATGTTTGGCTATAAGGTGTTAGATTTGATTAAAAAATTAATCGTGTTGTATTATATATGAAGCATGTGATAGCGTATGTGTTATACAAATTAAAGTGTTTATTAATGATATTATATAGGTGTGTAAGTATAATATGTAATATTTAACGATTCGAATTTGAAGAAAAAACAGTGAAAAGTAAATTTCCAAGTAATGCGTGGTGATTTGCACAGCTGTGACTTGGGAGTTTACAGGGAAGGTTGGAACTCTATTTGGGGTAATTGTTTTGTACATTATTATGCATGATGATTGCAGCAGTGATGACAGCCATTTTCAATAATAATTTTATATAATCCTATAATGTTTTCCGTGACTCTATTTAATTTAATTATATTATATAATATACTTTTCAGTGCATTTTTCCGTAATACGAACGAACAAACCTAAGCCATAAATTGTGAAAAACGTGTCAATATTTTTATAAAGAATTTTTTTTTTTTTTTTGATTAAGAATTTATACAATCTATACTAAAAAAAAATAGTACAATAAGCATGAAGTATGTTTTTATTAAATTAAGTTCAATAGCTTGAGTGTCTTGAGGGAAGAAACCATCCAGTGAATAGGTACTTCGATTATTAAGATTTAATGGAATTATATTAATACTTCTTTTGTTCAAATATTAAGTTAAATATAGGTTAAAAACCTATGTAGTTAAGGCATCTTACCAAATGTATAAAAAATACATATTATACTTTTATTAAACATTATATTGTCCACGTCACGACCATCAATCGTTATCAACTAATTAGTGTACGCAGTAATTCTGTGATAATATTATTACTGTCGTTATAATAATATTTTAACACGCTCTGAACGTATAAAATATTATAATATTATGTACCGTACCCAGTGAAGTTGAAGTTGTTCGCGCGCGGGCCGGCGAATATCGTGGCGCCTCCATCCCACCAGCACCGTCGCCCCCCTCAACCCCGCCGCAGCACCGCTTCAGACAATCGCGCGCGCGCGCGCAAACACCTGTACAACTACTTTAATAATGTACAACTGTGCGGTCTCCCACCCGACGACCAGAAGTGGTCAGCGGGGCCGCTGTCCGGCTGGCCGCGGACAGTCTCTCTCGCGCGGCCGGAGACACACGGCCAATGGGAGCGGCCGCGGCACCGGCTCCTCCCCGGCACATGGTCATTATTGCCGCCGCCGAACGAGTTTTTCCCGGCCGGGCCGTTTAATGGGTTTTTAAGAGACGCGTTTAAAACACCATTAACTCGGCTAACCCTTGAACCCGCGCCGAAGTCGCCACCTACGCCACCGAACGCCCCTCTATATAACACAAGTATGTCGTGTATAACGACCACGCGCACGCATGGTATAATATATGTAACGTTATTGTATTATTATACCACGTATACCGCAACACGTACTCGGGTACGCTGGTATCGGTAGGTATATAATATTATGTATATCATGTATATCATTTTGTAGGTGTAGGCAGGACACTGCACTGTAGCCATCAGCAGCAGCAGCAGTAGATACATAATAATAATAATATATTACGCGGTATATATTATGCGGTATGGATACACGCGTACTTTGTCGTATTTAACGTCTATATAATAATGTATTGTGTCATATTATGGTATGTGTATAATATTATAGGTAACTGTATAGATAAGTTGGTCGATACCGCGGTGTATATAACATTATTATAGTATGATAACTCATGAGTGTAAGTTGTCGAGGCAATGTACAGTGTGGTTATTAATTCGTCATTATATTGATACTTGTATACTTTATATACCGAGATACTTAGCGAGTTACTTTTGTTTTCTATCAGCGACTTAAACATATAATATCTATTATTTCTATAGTACGCGTAATGATATTATCGAGTTAATTTTGAATTGAATCTCAGTTGAATTGGTTAAATTGGTTGGATTTTGTTATTTCTACAGCGGTTATGTATATGACTATCAGACCATTAAATTTACAACCATTAATAAGTTAAGCTACTAGATGGCCAACTAATTCTTATCAATGATTTTTCCGCCATTTTTCATATTGTGGGTAATATTTACTCTATGCTTAATGGGATACCGTAGCTGTGGGGTGTTAAGAACTTTGTATTTTAATATATAGAATTAGGACTGTGAGATTGTGGGCTGTAATATTTGATAACAGCTGATAACAGATGTAAACAAACCCCACACAGCCCAAGTATGGCATCCTACTTCAATGTAATACATTGACTGTATAGGGAAGTCTGCCACCTAGTAGTTTTATATATCTATATATGATTACAACTATCAATTATCGTTAACATATTTTAACATTATAATATTGATATCACGTTAGGACGGTTAATATGCAAAATAAAATTAGATAGGTAGGTACTATAATAACATATTTAATAATACATATTATAAAATGAATATCATATAACATAATATCAGTTAATCGGATGTTCGCTTCTTCTTCTTCTTCTTCTTCTTCTTCTTCTTGATGCGACTCGGATTTCACAATCTGAAAAAATAATACAACCATAATAATTATAATCGAATAAAATTACTGGAGACCTCGTAATCGGTGTATTGTTCTTATTGAAGATAATCTGTAAAATGTCCTAATAAGTTGTTTGAAAACGGACGTTTCTGTATTTATAGGTAGGTACACCTGATATTGATATAGTGGTATGATTTTCGATCTTCCATTCGTATTATCATCTTACCTTATTATCATTGCTGTAAAAAATTATTATGTATATTGTAGCCATTAGTAGGTATAATTATACATATTATAGTGTGTATTGAGTATTGACCATTAACGATGACCATGGTTTATCATTTTCATGTAAATAAAATAACATATTATGACGTATTATTATTATGAAGAATAATATTTAATCTCTTATATAACAAAGACTTATAGTAATACGTACACACATAATATATGTATAAAACAGATTCATGTACATTTATGACTTTATGAGTATCGATTGAATCAATATAATATAGCATCTGTATAATATTATTATGTACCTAATAATAAATTAATTTTATAAATTTTAGGCATCATAATAATATAATCGTCAGATTTTAATATTTTATACTGGTGACTCTCCGTAATTGCTACCTCATGTGTAAATAGTGTGAAAAATAAAAAAAAATAAAACAATAAAAATAAAATAAAAAATAAAAACGTACGTATACATAAGTAGCTGCGGATCGGTTCATCGTTTTAGTTAAAAACGTGAGAACAATCTTCATTAGTGCAGGAAGCCGCACGCATTATTATTATTAACAATCGAATTGAGACTGCAATTTTCCAACACATCTTATATATTATATTATATAATATTATATCCATTCTAAAAATATAATATCACTAGCATTGTCGTTGAATATCATGAATCATTTAAAACAATTTAAATCTGTCTAGAATATAATTTTGTGTCTTGTTAAAAAACTATAATAGTTGATGCGTTTAAGCTATCATAATAATATATTATTAATGTATCTGAAAGCCTGCCACGAATATCGGATACATATACGGTATAATCTTAAAACCAATTTTCCATTTATAAACATGAAATTTTTAACACACCGTTTGAATATATACAGAACATTATATGACACATTGCAATTAATAATAATTATAGTAAATAGATACCAATAGGTATTTAATTTTTATCTTGTACGCAGGTTTGTATCTCTATAAAGTAAATACAATCGTAGCATAAAAAAATCAGCAAAATAGTATAGAATTGTATTATATATAATAGCGTTTTTAATCATATTTATTTTCTTATGTATAGAATACTATACACAGAACATTGCTATAATATCCTTATTATAATATCACAGATGAGAGATTATTCAAAATTTTAGTCAATTATAAATTAAAATTTTTTTCAGCGTTTTGTTAGAGCATATAATGTATATTTTTAATAATAAAAATACTAACGTAATAAATTACGTTCGATAATTCGTCGAGAGTTGTGGGTCGGTCTTCGGGTGCAGCGAATCGAGTCGAGAAAACAATATAATATTGCAAAATATTAATGAAATGGGAATATTAAGCAGCCTATTATAGTTGGCTGTAGCTTAGTGCTGTACGACCAAACAGCAGTAGATTTTTAGCATTTTTAAATTTTTTAGAACATTTAATTTATTATTATTTATAAAAATAATAACACTCATTAGGTATGTTCAATAATAATTAACTAGTCAAGAGTGTTGTGGATCGGTCTTGGGGTGCAGCAAATCGAGCTGAGAAAACAATAAACAACTTTTTTAAACAACAATTATTAAACTAATATTATAATAATGCACAATATTGCAGCAGCCGAAGGGAATTTATACGCTGCACTTTCGCCGAGGTCCGAGGCCGCGATGGCGACCGAGGCTGCAGCAGCTATATAGTTAACATTATAGTCTGCTGCAGCCGAGTGCTGTTGTATTATACGACCGAACCGCAGTCGATTTTTCAACGACCGTTCCTGCAGCGGTCGCGCTAATTGGATTTTGGACCGGTCCCAATATACGTATTATTATTATATACCGGGATTACCTGCAGTACGACGACATTATAATATTATGTATTATATTAGGTATATATATATTATATTATATACGCAGGTTACCTGCGATGTACAACCTACACCGGCTATCCGTCTCCGCTGTGTTCGTCATGACGTGCGCGCGCGTATAATATAATATTATAATGATATCATATATTATATAGGTACATAATATTATATACTACATAGTATTATAATGTATAAAATTGTATATATTATATGCACTCTCGTGCGCACGTTCGTATTCGTACAAATTATTGCAGATGGAAGTCTCTCGGACGGTCAGCCGACGACGTCGCTTGTCGTTTTGTCTCTAATGGTTTTCCCGTGTACGGTCGTCGACGGATGCTGCTGCAGCTCGTACCCAACGAATTAATCACAAAATTATTGATATATCATTCTATTATCGTGTTCGCAGAATCTTCCACGATTTCCGCGATCCTGCTCCTCCTGATCGATTTCCCTTCGCTCTGCACCCCTGCGCAACACGACTCGAAGGTTCAATAATAATATAATATCTTTATGAGATTATGATTAAAATAATATTATATTCAAGCCCGGATTAATGATCAATTGGGCCCCGGGGCACCATACACTTAGTGGGCCCCCTTTCAACTTTAACTTCAAAAAAATTGTACCATTACATATTAATAACTTTATAGTTTATATTATTGTGTAATTTTTAGTATACAAACAATATACAGGTGTATCTTATGTCATTGCAAGTGGGGTTTTTTTTAACAATCATGAATCGATGATATGGATTTTCGTTAAAACAAAAAAAGACGCGTTTCTTTATTTTTAACAGGAAATTTGTTTATCACGTTTTTAAACACGCAGTTGTACTAATAATAAATAAACTTTATTTTTTTCAAATGGACGCCACTGTATTTTTTTATGGATTCTGGTAAAGCTAATTTTCTGAATATTTTGAAGGTCAAATGATCAATTTTGGTTCGCTTCGTTATTAACTATGGTACTCTAAAATTTAGTATAATATGCATCAATACTTTTAACTGAAATACCTAATTACAAGAGCTAAATAATTTTTTCTTATAACTACATTTTTATATACTAAATAGTTAAATAGTTAAATAGTTAAATCGGTAATCTAAGATGCTCAAAAAAAAAAAAAAAAACAAACAAACAAAATTGTTGGCAAATATAGTTCATTATTTATAGTAATTTTTCGTGATATAAAATTTAGAATACAATTTTATTTTATAATTATTAATAATAATTTACCTACTACCTATACCTATACCTACCTACTTAAATATTTTTTTTTCTTGAAAACTGCATTGGACATGTTAAAAAAATAAATTTTGGGGATAATGATGAACCCCAAAAATCAATGGGCTCCGGAACCGTGTCCACTTTGCCCCCCCCCCTTAATCCGGGCTTGATTATATGAATGTGTGTGTGTGTGTGAATATAATATTATGTTTATTATTCATCACAATCGGCTTAGGAGTGTTATTTGTTTCACGCGTGACGGATTTTATTTGGTCGATAAAAAATATACAAAATGTGTTGCTGGGTGTATGTTTCCAATTATATTTTATATTATACTATGATGTTGCATCTATATAAGGATAAAAAACGTTTTTGGCATCGTGTCAGATTTTTAATCTACAAACAGATCTTCATCATAACTGACGTGTTTTAAACTATTGTATTATTGTACACGCGTAATATTTCGTGTAGAACTGCGCAGTAATTTAATAATAATAACAA
The DNA here is from genome assembly GCF_005508785.2 of Acyrthosiphon pisum. Lineage (NCBI taxonomy): Eukaryota > Metazoa > Arthropoda > Insecta > Hemiptera > Aphididae > Acyrthosiphon > Acyrthosiphon pisum. The sequence goes on from NC_042494.1 coordinate 143,226,354, forward strand.
TAAAATAATAAGAATAAGAATAAGAATATTACAGCACGAACGTTTCGATTATCTGCAAATAGTATACTTTTATTTACAATAATTAATAATTATAATATTTTACGATAAACGATTTCGAATCGTGTAGGCGTATGACCATATTGTTATGATAATATTATAATATAATATACCTGTATAGACTTTTGACTAAAATGTTGCATTTTTGTTCTCTTTGGATTTAGTCACAAAATATGATTGAATTGTATTTATTTTTCACTAATCGCTACGGCTACAGGCGGAAAGTTCTACTGGCGATTTCTTTCTTATGTTCTCGATTGCGTTACTTTAAGTGGTACGATGTATTATATTGAGTCCCAGGTTTTCCGAAACCGTACACACCTCGATGATTATTATTATTATTACTATAATAATTACCAATATATTGTATATCTAAGACGCTGATAATTGTCTGTAGCCTGCAGCATAATAACATAGGTACCTACATCTATCGGCGTCATCATAACATCAATCGCAACTTACCAATCGTCTACAAACACCTCTGCCGTATACGCAATAATCGCATCGATTATGATATATATATATAGGTACGCAGGTATTATTGCTACTGCCCATTAAACGACCGCTTAAAAGCCTGATTGAAACATAATATAATAGTTCAATTTAATAATTGACAAAAATTCGGATTCAAGCATATAAAAAAAACATTTTTAAAGTTTATAAAAAAATTAATTAAAACTGTTATTTTATGTTTGAGTACGAAATATTTTCTGCCAATTTTTTCCTAACATGTTTATAATCAAGAGTAATTTGTTGTTGGAGGTAGACGCGCTAAAATTGGTTGATTTATTTTAATTCTCCCCCTCTCCCGAGCCGATCTACACTTCAGACTGTAAAAAAATCATGTGAGTTAAAATGGGTAAGGTCAAACCATCAGTAGCTCCTGTGCTATACAATACAATACAGATAAGTATATAGGTACCTAACATAATATGCTACATAACTACTATACCGGATAGGATTTCGTTTGAACTCAACTTAATCTAACTAATTCTAACCTACGTAAATACCAATATATACTATAAGTCTATCACAATATAATTCTAATTACTGGCTTGATTTTAGCTGAGAGGGTCGCAAGGCGAAATAATTGTCTGGTGGATAAAGAGCGCCGTCGATCATGAGATTTCACCGTGAAATATAATGTTAATTATTATAAAGATGCGACTTCTGCAGGGCTGATACATCATCAAAAATAATCATCTAAAAATAATAACTATATACCTAATATACAATACCGATATTTTATTATGTGTGCATAGAGTTGAGAATCGAAACTTAACTGCACAGTGTAAACATATTATAATCTATCTGACTATCTGAGTAATTATTGCTAAAGGCAATAGCACTAGAAAAAACGAGATACAAATTAAAAATCGATTAGGAATTTGACGTATAAAACTTGTACACGGTCATTTGACATTCAAGGTTGACTTTTCTAGAATTGTTTTACTTCGGCATATTATATAAAACAGTGTACAAAATTACTTCATTAGGTATAAAAGATTTTTTTTTGAATTTTTCAATAGACTAGAATCGCAGTGACAATAATATTATAACAGTCAATCAAGAACTATCAAGTTAAACCTATTCAATTCATATGAAATATTATAATATTATATAATAAAGGTTTCAAAGTGAATAAATATACACCCAATTAAATTTCAAAAAATAATTTATAGGTATCCCTTAAACATCTAGATTTTTCGAATAACATTAACTCCAAAATCCTTGTAAATTGGATAGTGGGTGGTATAATATTTATTAACATGTATATTGTGTATAAACATTTTACAAATTGGGCTAAAATGATCTCGTCACTAATTTAGATCTCAACGTAAAAATCGGAAATTTAAAAATATATTTTGATATATAGGTGTAACTACTGAAATCGTAAACTGCATAAATCAAGAGTTGTTAAGTGATTTATTGGTTATTTGGATTTTCGTGTATCTGGAACCGAATCGGTATAATTATATAATTTATATCACACTAAGGGCCGTTCTTACAATGTCCGGTTAAGTGTCTGTTAACGGTAACCAGCAGAATTTATTTTGCGTTACAGATATAATTCTGTCAGTCAGTGTTAACCGATACTTAACCGGACATTGTAAGAGCGGCCCTAAAAATATTATAGGTATATATAGGTACGTAGTGAATACGTCGTAATTTTCATATTCCTACGCACAAGTCTTACACTAATTTACAATTTATTATCATTTTCCTATTAAGCATACGGCGTATGTGCCGAGGTGTCGTGGTAATTTCAAATTATCGTGAAGTAGTGGGCGTCGGCGGCGATACGTCAAAAAGTCGAACGCGGCGGATGAGAAAACCTTCAAATCGAATTTTAAACAGCGGTCTAGTTTTCCGTTTTCGACGAGGCCATTAATAAAGGCGGTCGTGTTCGATGGATTGTAATATAATAGGTATTATATTATACGATATACGAAACAAAATGACTGCGTCTGGTCGACAATGATTTATGCGTTAAATTAATAAAACATGAAATAATATTAATCCAGCGGTGTCCGCGATCCAGGTAGAAAGCGTATATGGCAGCCGTGTACTCCGTGGAGTCGTGATGGAGACTGCAGCAGACTGAGTGAGGAGGCTTTCTCGTGGCTATATAATAATAATAATAGTAAAAATAATTTATAATAACGTGTACCCGCTATATTTGTACTTAAATATACTAACGTTAATTAATGCACCGCTGCAGATAATCCGCAAAAGAAGACCGTTTTATAATTTAACGACGCATTGTCCGTTGGTCGGGCCTCGAGGAACATGTCTTGTCATAATACGCTCATAATATAATATACCTATATATTATATTCATAACACATAGACATCATACGCCTAACCTATTCAGTTGAGGGAGAAAACTAGGTACTCGCAAGATTTCGATAAAATACGGTAACGTCTTTAGTGTCATCGTGCAGATAAGTGCCTAGATATAATCTACAAAATGATAATTATTGAGAATATTTATACCTAACTATAACAGCGTTTTGTTTTTGTCAGTGCTTTATATGGCAATTATTAACAATTTTTTTTATAATATGGTATATTAGCGCTGCAGTGAATTTAATGCGTTTGGTGTGTGTTGTGGGAGGAATGAATAAATTAAGACATTAAAGTTATTCGTCGCGAATATTTTGTATATAATATATTATCTACATTACTATTGTACTACACATATCATGTTGCACAGATAACGTGTGCAATATTTTAATTTAAATATTTCAGGGTTGAAACTCGCAACTTCTTTATGATATCTGATTTCTTAAAACTGTTCATACCTTGTTAATTTATGCACCGAAAAAAATCGATAAAAACAATATTATTTTGAATGTACATTTTATTGATACATAATTGCTTTCGCTTTTTTCAATTTTTAATTGCATATAGGTACCTATCCTGCGTGTACTTAGTACACTTTTCAAGTTAATTATAGATAAATAATAAATCTATAAATTATAGACTATATTAAGTCCAATTTATAATATAGGTACTTATTAGAATATATAATAACATTTTAAAAGGCTTACCGATTCAACACACAGATAATCATGTATGTACGATGATAAATATAGGTTTAGGGGAGCGCGTGTTTGGACTTAGCAAGTGAAGACGTGAAGTCGTTTGCAATTAAGTACAATAAAGTATTGTGATATTTGCGATAAATATTTATACGAAAACTATATTGATAGAATTCTAAATTTTATTTTTTTGACATATTTTTGAATATTATACTATGTTTTGTTGTATATAGATAAATTCTAGCCCTATTAATAACAACTAATAATAATATTATATAATATGCTCGCTGTGAAGTCGCTTATTTATAATACAGCATTACAGCGTCGCCCGATATAGTCATTACGATTATATTTTATTAGGCATAGACCATAGGCGCATAGTAAGTATTAGTGTATTTCCTACTATTTTGAATCGAAACGGGCGAGGGCTCATCATATCGTTTCTATAATATTATATTATCGAAACGATACGATAATATTATTAAATATTTTATCTGTATATATAAAATATGGCATGATATTAAGTATAATAGTATATGCAAAAATATGTATAGGTTTATATACTCTGTAATACTCGTGATACAAAATAATTTTGGATATATTTGGGGGGGGGGGGGGGGGTTAGCCCCTAAAGCACTTCTATTTGCGCCTATGCTCGGGATCCAAAAAAGTCGTTTGAGCGTCGTGTGCGGACGCCGGACACAAATCTTTTCACTACATTATAAAACATTATACCCACGCGGATTATTAACTACATTACACTTACCCGCTACAACCTTTTAGTTCACGACACTGCCGAATCGATCAAACGACGTGTGGTATTTGAAGTATTATACCGTTTTTATGTTTCTATCAACCCCCCCCCCCTCCCCCCATTTGCCGTTTTTGGAGTCTCGTCCTAAATTAGTTTTCACGAATAATAATAATAATAACAACAACAACGACGACAACGTTCATGATCGCTGAGACGTGTCTCGTACCTACAGTTTTAGTAATAATAATAATATCGTCTCCGGGCAACGCTCACGAAATATAATATAATAATAATAATATATTATATCATACGCACGGCACGCAACGCACGCCATGCTGTAATCATGTCAGGAGCACACACAAACACAAATATACACTGACAAACACACGTCGTCTATCTGAGCCCGCGTGCGCATTACGGCCGTTAATGACAATTTGATTGACTCCCGCGTACTCTGCCTGCACACACACTGTTATTACTTATTAGTTATTAGGTACTATTCCAGTTGTTACTTTACAAAACGGCCGCCATTATTATTATTATTATTATTATTATTGTACGATATGTGTCGTATATTATGGTGTCTTGGACCTTAGTTTGTAAAACGCTTTTAATTGCCATTGCGACCGCCGCTTGTCGGAAAATTTTAAAGCCATCGTAGCGTCTGTATTTCTCGTAACATAAGAGTATAATGTATTATAATGTATTATAATATGGCAGGCTATACCGCGCATCTATATAATACAATTATTATAATGTTATGTTATACTTTTGTGATTCAGATAATTCAGGGCGTTTGGGACGGTCTGATTATTTTATTTGTTAGGCCATCCTAAGAATGTGTTATATAGTCAATATAGACTATCAGAAAATAATTATTAGATGTTAAAAGTTGATAGATACTACTAAATATTATAAGATAAGTGAAAGTAAGTACCTATGATATTTGTTATACACGACGGTTACACTGATAACACTAATAAGTAATAACATTGATAACGTTAATAATACACCTATGTCCTATACTATGTAAATAGTTATAAGTAGTAAGTACTATTATTTATTTATTTTGTATCTTTTAAATTTTAATCATGTTGACTATTTAAAAAATGTATTTTATATTACTGTTACTTTATTAATTTATAATTTTTTATCCAAAATTTGTAATAATTACGCATGTCATACGCTTTAAATACATTCTTACATGTGATTAATTTTGTATCATCTTTTTCCATAATAAATAATAATAAAAAAAAAGAAATCTTCACAAATTAATATTAATTATATAATATTCGAATATTCAATATTGAATTATATAGTATAATATTAAAGTAATTAAATAATAATAATAATAAATAAAACTTTGCACGTATAGTTGCACATCGGAAGATAATAGGTAGGTGCTAATGTATTATAGCCTATAGTACACCTACCTATTTAAAATGTTCTTCTACACTGTAATCACACAAATTCATCTATAACATCCTAGTATATAATTTAAAGATTCTATATTCATAATATAGATAAATAATTTAGCTTTTTATCCAAACTGCAATACGTCAAATATGATTTAATCCGTTTTAAAGTGGAAAATTACCGTTCCGTAGAGCCATTACTTACAGCAATATATTACAAGATCCTTATTACATACGGTAATGGTACAGACCACCTGTTAAAACATTTTTTTCTCAAAAATGTACCTATGTAATATTTCCTGGACGGAGGAGGTCAGCATATTTACATTTCAAGTGGCTCCTAAAAACAACGTAAATATTAGCGAATAAAGTGCAAGTCATCATTATTAATGTGAAAATAAAAAATAGTAATGTTTAAGTAAATTATCATAATATTATGCTTTGACAAGTGGTGATTTCAGTTAGTTAAGTATAAAAAAAGGTATAATTTTAAAATCAAAGTATTAAATTATCGTACCTTCGAATAATCATTTATTCTTTATAAAATACTTTCTTTTTTTTAATGTTTAGTAGGTATAGAACTGAAATATTTTAATTTCACCATTTTCAATTCCACGTTTTTAAAAATTATAAATAACTATCATGTTTGCTGATTTTTATGAACCATGAAGGTAAATCTTATACAATATAATTGTTGTTTTCTGCAGATAAGTATATAATATAAATAAAGCATAACGTATATACCTATTGGCTGTTATACTGCCATAGTATATAGGTACAATAACTAATTATTTAAATTTAAAACAACATAATCGTATATTATATAATATTAATATTGCAAGACGATTTAAAGTTCAAACGTTTCAATATTTTGCAATACATATCTTAGCATACAAATTTTAAACCATCTTATAGATTTCATGACGCTTGCTCCAAACTCTTCCCCCCTCCCTAAATGCGGTCCCACCCCATTCAATTTATTATATTATTGTATAAGAAGTCAAACAATGGACTACATGTGAAAATGCCAATCAAACAAAAAGCTATCGAGTATTGCGGTATGGAAGCAACACGGATATAGGAGTTCGAGCAGAAAATGATCATGTTATATACAATCAGCCTATATACAATGAAGAAGAACAGTCTGATACAACCGGAAAGGTTGAAAGCAACCATTATTTAGAAGCCTTCGAGGAATGGTCTGTTTGTAGGAGATATATAGATTTATATCAATCGGATGCAGAGACAAAATCAGAATAGTCTATTGAGCCCATAGAGCTTTCGGGAAGGTCTTGTGTAAAAAAAAAATGATTACACATCTGAAATATTATAAAAAACCGTATAAATTACAGGGAGTCACAATCAATTGAAAGGTGATTCGGTAAATATTTAATAAGTAAAAAATGTAAACGTCCGAAATGCACTTCGAGATTATCTCTGCGGGAGGTAAAAAATATTAGAACTTTACCTGCAGTAGTAGGTACCTTTATATGCCTGATAAATAATTATAATATAATATTGCATAATTTTTTTTTTTGGGGGGGGGGAAATATACGGCCTATATCGTGGAGTATAGATAATAGACATAATAAATATAATAAGTATAATATATGGGTTGTGAAACAACATAAAAAGCACATTGGTTATTAGTTTGAGGAAAGAAGTCACCCAGTGATGACAATAATTTAAGTTCGATTGAAATCTAGTACTCTAGTGTGTTTTGCTTTACTTTTTTTGTCTTTTATTTTTTATTTTTTTTTTCTATTTTAATAAATCTCCGCACCAATTACGTTTTAAACGCCTTAGAAGACTAAATGGAATAGTGAGAGATGATAGGCTTTTGATGAGTGGATTTGTATTGGAAGAAAGACGGTTAGGTTAGCTTCGATAGAAACATTTAGCTTCTATTCGTGAATTGTTTTTAAGTTACGATCTGTGAAGAGTATTATGATTTTATATATAGATGGAGGAGCATTTACTGATTTTCTTAAAGTGTTATTTTGAAAGGATAATATTTAATTTAGATTGGACTTTTTAGCATTGCCCCGTAGCTGGAGTCCATTTGTCCATATGGGTTCTGTACATTGGTAATTTGACAATAATGTGGGGACATTTTTAAAAATTAAAATATGTCTAAGCATACGCGTAGCGGATTATTTGGAGATAATATTTTACTATCATATGTTGAGCCCTTGTTAAGCGTTGGCCAAGTATTAGACCAAGGCATTTAACCGTGGGAGAGGAAGGAATATTACCTATTTAAATGTAAAATATGAACCGATTCACGGGTGAAATGAATTTTCCCTGTGTACCTGTGCATACGTGTTATTATTATTAGCACCATCCACCTCGACGTTTCAAGCGAATGAATCAACTTTCGAACATTTAACAACTGAACCATCCGATACGCTCTCGGATGCAATTATTATATAATATGGACATGTGGTACGTACTTATTGCAACGAATCACACGCCTTCCTGTACATGTCGGCAGTCGGATTTTCGTCGTTATTGTAATATAATTATTTATATTAATTATAATAAATGTTATTGTGTTATCGACTATCGTAACATGGTGCGAACGACGGTTCGATGGATAGTAGCCATGAGTATATAATATAATATATGTTAAATGCCTCGCGGGCTCTAAACTCAATAATATAATATATAATGTATTTCATAGGCGTACCGTGCGCATGTATAATATAGTGTTTTGGCATGCCATCGTCGTGATGTGTGCAGATAATAATAATATAAAATAATTGGTCGGCGGCGGTGATTACACGCCATTAGACACCGCGGTAAACGCTTCTTTTGAGATTAACTCGAATGGCGACCACTTATCCGCCACACGTAAGTACATTGAGACGGTTTTAAAAAAAAAAAAATGTATTATGATTTTCTTGTTCTTTCACCGCGCCAACACTCGTGACCTGCATATTCCGGCGCCCAAATATGATTGATTATAATAATATAATGATATTATGACATTGTACGTATTGACCGTAGGTACACATATTGTGTGTAATTATTATGTTATTATCATCTCGTATATACGCGCACGTTGCTTACCTACGTTTGACTTACAGAGGTATGAATTTCGATAATAAACAGATGAAAATCGTGACCGAAACGATAATAATAATGGTAATAGTAATCGATACGATTATAATACCGACGCGCGACGATGGAATAGATTCAGTTCGTCATCGATTTATATCATGTATAATATAAAAATATAGAAACACTGGGGAGATGCTTAAATATGACCCCAGATATATAGTATATTATCATGCGCAGGTAAAATGTCATAAAAAGTGATTATCATATTATTCTAGTATTATAATCTGATCGAGTCTACTATATACGAGGAACGCGTAAAAACGATTTAAAAACGGTTTTACATTTTTCTTTTTGTGTTCAATATATTACCATGTCATCGGTTTGGCTGTCATAATATTATGTCACACTTAAAAAACCGTATGGCAAGCGATAATATTAATAATGATTGATACAATTAGTACTGATGATAGTATAGAACCAGTTCGTCATCGATCCGACACTATGCGTAAAATATATAAAAAATATTTTAAAAAAATCACTGGTGATGGTTAAACGACACCTGCAGCAGGGATGTTACGAAAAGTGATCATCATATTATATTATTATTATAATATGTTCTTAATAAATTGGTTATCGACACAAACGTATTAAAAACGATTTTTGATTTCTTTTTTGTACATAATATATATTATAACCATATCGGTTTAGCCGTCATAATATTATGTCATACGCCTAGCTGGATCGTTAATCACTGTTATGCCTCGTACAAAGGTACGTACCTACTGCGTATTGCATTTAATTTTTTTTTTCTTTACACCTGCAGCAGCTGTAATGCCGCAAAATACGAAAGTCCTCTCAATCGTCGACCAGAAAAACTTCGGAAGCGCGTCTTACATCACAACGTGACTTAAAATTATCATCATGGGTTACCGGCTAGCGGTGACCTGCAGTCCACGACAAACGCGACGATTGAAATATGCGATACCAGCTCTCATTACTTATACGCATGTATCATAATATTGCATTCTCACCCGAAATAACTTACTATAATATATCCATTATACCCATTCTCCATATCTATCGAGGACATCGCGCCATATCGCTTGATCTATTCGTAATATTTCACACTACTGTTTGACTAGGCCAGACACCTATAGGCTGTGCCAAATCGACATAAATTATGTCAGCAATACAACATATACAAGCAATTATTACAGTCCTGTATATGCTCACTGTTGTCTCGTTCGCACTTGGCTCGGATCAACTAAATTAAATAAACAGAAATATATTATTATATTGGTATTTATTATGTGTGATGACGGTTATCATAATCGCACGGTCCAAACGCAATTACATTTATCGTTTGACCTTATATGACCGTCGATATAATATTTGTGTACGCAGTGATGGTAAATTTGAAAGTATATTATACAATTCGGTTAAAACAACCACCAGTGTATGTGTAAAAAAATTATTATAATAAAGTAATATTGACAATAGTGCAGTAGTTGTACTACCGTGTTTTCTATAAAATAGATAACAATACACACTAAGAAATCTGCTGTTGAATTTACAATAAAACGTCATTATTGAACACATTTGAGTGTTGATTTCCAACTGAAGTAAACTTGGTGTTAAAATACTATCAACAATAAGTTAAACATAATTTAGTATACTCAACACTTCTGAGTGTAGATTGTAGAACCAATCATTTACTTGGATTAATTTGACTTATTACTTGATTTGAGATAAGAATCCAATCGTGTCAAAACAGCAGCAAACGTTAGTTATCATAAATAAAGATTACTTTTAAATACACTCAAATTTGATGTTGGCTATAATAATTAGTATATTAAACATCTAAGTATAATATTATAGCATAGTGATGTCGTATTTAATCGTAATCTTATTAATTTTTCGACCCATACAATATGGTTTGTAAAAATTCTCGACTTGTACCTATGTATATATTATTATTATCATAATAGCTCAGGTTAAAAGACAAAATTATATTAAACAGTAAACAACTTCATGTTGTTTGTCTACATGGACGTGTACGATTTATAGAAGGGTGACGAGAGTGTAAGATCAATAGAAAATTCATTGCAATTTATTCAAAGAGTTACTGCGTTTTGATCTGCAAAAAAGCTGGAGATCTAAAGAAACTGTTCTATAAGAAGTACATTTTAGTTGAGCTACCTGCAGAGACTGTGGCTTAAACCAATCGGAGTGCAAAGTGTGACGGTAAACAGTACATAATGTAAATTCTACTGCAGGTTTCAATGGTCCGATGGCCGCGAAATTTGAAAGCATAGTATAATTCAAATATTTTAATACTACATAATATTAATATGTCGACAGACAATTATTTAACCAGAGAAAAATCGAGAAAAACTATTCGTCAAATAAATCGCTAAGAAAAAATCTCATTGACGCCGTAGTCGAACAACGTCAGTCTTGGTTTTAAAAAATTGCTCCTAGCACATGATTAATTAAATAAAATCGTTTTATAGTTGAGTGAAGAAATTCGCGAGATTAACAAACTTTTGCACTTCAGTTATGAGCTAATGACATTCATTTTTCAGTGAATTCAATTTAACAAATTTTAGAACCAAATTATTACTATTTGGTGTATATATTACAAATGAAGAAAAACTGAACTATGCCACAACAACAGTAGCCTAGTTGTTTTATATTGCAGTGCTTCCTATAGCTATATTGATTTTTATTATTTTACAAAAATTACTAATACGTACTGATATGAAGATGGACTTTATGAATATTATAACTTATAAGGACGTGATTTTTATTATTATCAAGTAATTTCTTATAGCCTATAGGTGTACACTCCGCACTGCAGTCTATATGAGAACGAAAATAAGTATCGCGACTAATAATGGTAATAATAATATTATATTATACTCGTACGTTATTATAATATTATTATGTAAAAGCAGTCGACGCCCAGAGGATAATGATCTTATAATTTTATAGCTACTGCAGCGTAGTTTGTATTTTGTATATAATAATATTATATTGACCGCGTGTATGCATAGCTCTATCAAATATTATATATATATATATATATATATATTGTTTTAGCCCAACACCTCGTCAAATATATTATATACATATATAAATAAAAAAAGAGAGGTGTCAGATACAGAGAGAGAGAGAGAGAGAGAGTGAGTGCGAGAGGGATGGAAGCGGAGTCAGACCGAAAAAGGGTTTTGACGGCCGCGACACACAACACGGGCGAACGCGACGTACACGATTCGGCCATTAAAGACCACGCTCGACGATAATAATGACTTTATTAACGTGGTTGGAATGGGAAAAAAAATAATATGAAAATAATACTCGGTGTATATAACGACTTATGCGTGCATTGCAACAGACGAAATAACAGTGGGCCACATCGTCTGCAGCATGTAATATTAGAAAATTATTACAAGTAATAACACCACGTGTTTTCCCTCATTAATGGATTTTTCCCTATAATTAATACACTTTTTGAGCTTTGATTTTGGATACTGTGATTTTCCCTACTGTGTTAAAAATATAATATTATATGATAATAAATACTTCATAGTATATAGTTATAGGTACCTAGTATATTTATGCAGAGTTTACTTAAACTCTAAATAAGAAAAAAATCAGAAGAAAATTGCATATTACTGGATACTTTTCATCTGCAAGGAAAATCGAGGAATCAAAGATATAATCAGGGTTGGCATTTTATAGCATTTGCATATTTTTTATGAAATACTTAAAATATAGCAGAGTAAGCTAAAAATGTGTTTCGTGATACAGAGAACTCAAATTAAAAATTTTATTTTGCTTTTTTTTGCATATCTTGCGATTTTTTAGTTTTCAGTGCTTTTTTGAACTTTTTGACATTTTTTTGCACTTTTACCTGTTTTGAATCAAAATCACTTATATTTTATGAAATTATATTTTAGTAAACGTGTTTTTGGATTTTTGTCAATCGTATTATTACGATAATTTCGTATTAAGTATTTGGTTCTAACTTCTAATTTTTGTTATCTGCTGATTTTGTTGGGTTTTTTTTGTCCATTTTTACTGCGATTATTAATCGCTGATTATCAACAACCGAGCGTTGAATGTATTGTACAGTTAATTCATTTAGATTCTAATCAGAGTGACTAAATTATTTCAAATTTTAAGTAACTACCTATAATAATTTATAAGTGATTAAAAAATTATTAATTAATAAATTTCCTTTTTTTGAAAATTTTGTTGTTTTTATTGCATATTTTTAGCGCATATTTGTGTAATTTTAAATGCTATAAAATCCCAACCCTGGATATTATGCTTTTTTTTTAGAACATATAAAATAAATGTGTTTTTGGCCTGGATAAAACTTTTTTTCTTTAAACAATTTCTATTCGTATAGCGCTTTATTTAAGCGTAAATCAATAAAATCAATAAAAAAATTATTAAATAATCCAACTTATAAATCTTAATTCATTAAATTTCTAAAAAAATGTATAACACGGTACTAGATAGTTTTTCTCCACAAGGAAAATCCATGAATCATAGATAGGTTTTTGGGTACAGAACTGTGAAGAAAAATCTAGTAGCATATGCTTAATTTTGTTAGGAATTTAATGAATTAAGAATTACTCCTTGGTGATCTCGTTTTATTTATAATTTTTTTACGTTTTAATTTATAGATTTGCGTTTCTATAGATACAAAAAGTTTTACGAAAATCGGCTTGAAAAAAAAAGTTGTATCCAACCTTACAACGTAATATCTTTGTAAAAATAAATAAGAATATTAAATCTAAGTCTACTTGTTTTTTTTAAATCTTTCGATTTAATGAGATAATTTATGTAAATATTTTTACAGGTTCTTATAATACATTTCTATATTGAACAATAAAGTGAGTTTTAAAGTTATTCGAAGACGAACGCGGTAATATTCTGCACCATATGCCCTATGGCATAATATTATTATATCTTGGAAAATATGAGGAATTCTTAATTTCTAAATTGCTATTTTTCTTAATTTTTTAGAACAAATAATAAAAAAGTAATCATGCAAATGGAAAATATAGTATGTTTATTATAATGTTTGAAAACATAGTATAATTAAAAAATATTTTGTATTTTGTATGATATTAGTATATTACCTATATATTTTAGTGCCTGATGATAAAAAAAAGGATCACCCTGCAGTGTAGGTACAGGTGCCTAACTACTGCACGTAATGAAATAATAACTGTCTCTACCAAAAGACACTTCTATAATATCATAGTGCCTCGGGAGCAACCTGTGCATGCACAATAATAATATAATCGTCCTTGCCGTGTCCGGATCGCGCGGGGTGCAGTGAAAAATCATTTTCGCAATCCGACTCGGCTCGTCGCGGGAAACGTCCGAATGGCGCGCGCGTGACCTACTTGCCCGGCAGTCATGCCCAGCTTAATGCAATTTCGTTATATCATTTCGACTCTGCAGCTCTATTGTTGTACTATTTTACCTCCGACCTTTTTAATACGTGCGTAATGTACAACTGTTGAACTCTAGCCACTCAAGAACTATATAATATTATATTATACCGCATGACCACGAAAACCGAATGCACGGAAAAAGTCAAGTTGTTGCAAGCATTCGCGAATTTACAATAGCTAGAAAAATTGCAGGTCATAGGAATTTATGATCCAATAATTTGGTCTCATATGTCCCGCAAACAGAATTGAAAAAATATGTTAAGAGGGTACTGAATAATATAAGTAACAGAGTTAGAGTGTGTCTTGTTTTTGAGGACACATAGTATAATAATATAATATATGTATTATAGTGCCAACCAACTTACTGTTGTGACTTGAAAGACACCTAACGCTGCCACCGTCCACCTCGTCACCATATTATTTATATTGGATATCACACCACTGTATACAATATATAAAAATGTTATAATCCATTTGTTTTTACTCGATTTTCAATTTTCACGAACTGGTTTCATAGGTGCAGGGTGTGATGATGTCACTAAAAAAATGCGTAGCTAATAAATTCTAAGTTATTTAGATTTTAGACTATATAGAGAGCCTATTAGGTATATAATATTATGTAGGTTCAATATTTTAAACTATACAAATATTTCCTTTAAATACATTTTTTTTAACTATTACATCATCCGATATAATTATATTTATACAGACATAAATATTTAAAATACTATGTATGAATCATTCGTTATAAAACGAAAAAAAAATCGTTGATTTTATCTTAATTGATTGACATCTCACAATTTTAGACATCCAGTCAGCTTCTTAATTTCACCTTTCAAAAACCATTTCTACGTACACATTTTCTTCGAGTTCTATATGCTTGCAGGTGTGAGTTTTCGGTCGCCATCGCCTGAGTTGCGAAACACTTTTATACTCATTAGCACAGTGATCGATGCCTCACGATTGTTTTCCTGCTGAAATGTTGCACTTTCTTTTCGTTATCTGTAAAAATGTGAATCGATGTTATAGTTTTTTTCATAAAATATGTTCATTTATAAGTTATTATTCAAAATTCAAATATACCTATAGATCTATAATTATAATAAATAGGTATAGTTATTATTTTACTGAACATAAAGACTTTTTGTTGAACATAGAATTTCCACATAGTTCCATCGTCTGATTAACGAATACTTTCAGGTTATTATACTTATTACACGAGGTGTATCATATATTACAGATTAAAATATCTATATACTGCAGTTGAATTAAAATATAAGTATATAATATACTATAACCCGTTTACCCCTATATCAAAATGTAACTTTCCAATAATTATTATTTTTTTATTATGTAACGATAATTATAAACCGCAAAAATAAATCTTTCCACCTTGGAAAATTAGTTTTTCTTAGTGAATGAGTGCTGGTTAAACCAGATCCATTAAAGAATTTTTTTAACACGAAAATCTTTCTATATACATAATGGGACCAATTACTTAATTAATTACTAATTACTAGTAGAATTACTTAATAATTTGTAACCGCAAACAAAATTCGTAACCTATACATATTATTATGCTACCCCTGATAATAAGTTTAAATATCAAATAAATCTTCGTGATGCACTCTGTACAATATGCGTATCCATTATATTATTATAATATAGTAAGCATTTGGGATGATTATGATAAATTGGTTACTATGTATTTTATATAGCTGGGTACATCGTACATGCATGTTTCTGTGTAACGTTTAGCGTGCAAGAAATTTGCATACGTACCTATAATAAGACGGAAAACTAAAATATACATTTATAATACATGTATATATACATAAATACATACCGTGTGTCCACGAAAACAGTGTACCTATACACTACATAACTATAGGATACTTATATATAAATTTTTTTGAAATCTGTTTGCGGGACATAAGATTTAAGACGTATTGGATTAGAAACTCCTATAACTTAGAATTTTTTAAATCTTGTATTTTGCGAACGCGCATCAACTTGAGAATTTCTATGGCCCCTGTTTTCGTGGACACATAGTATATAATAATATGCACATTGAAATATATTATTATGCTTCTCGTAATATTGCCGTATTGACATAACTGCAGAACCATATTTTTTGGATTTAATTCCGCGAGCAAATAATGATATCTTAATGCAATATTTAGAGCAGTAAACAAGAAAAAAACTGATCAAACAGTAAAAAATTGTTCAATGTTCGGTATGAATATTGGAAATAATACATAGTTTGAATATAATATATTCTCTCAAAAGTCAAGTATACTTAATTATTATATATTACCTATTATATTATGAACAGCAGCTGCTGTCGAATGAAATTCGTGACGACAAGAAACTCTATACAATTATATGGGATGACGATTGATTGCAATTAAACAGGCCGTTGTTTAATTCATATATATATGGGTCTCGATTTATATTTTTTTATTTCCAGACATCCTGAATAATTGTCGGTGGCTGGGAGAAGTGGATACAAAAATAATTAATGTCAAAAGCGTCTGTGCAGGCCCTTGTACGTATACCATACACGTTATGTTTTATATATACGATGGCGTTGTGACCTTAACAATTTGTTATCGCGTGATGAGATCTAACGTTCGGTGAACAGAGAGCTGACAGTATAAGAAAATACATTTATACAATATTATATACGTTGAAATAATATAATATCTATATGTACATGGTTGAACATTACATGCATATAAATTGTTTTAAAAAGTATATCCAGAGACAAAGTATTCCGGAACTCTCGTGATAGTATATAATATAAGTTTCTTTTATTTTTCTGCTCACTATTTAGAGAGAAAGAATTATCGAATAACATTATATATATAGGTACAGAGTAAGTATATTATGATTACATAGGTAGTATATAAAATAATAATTTAGAGACATTTTTATGTATTATAATACTATAACCTATACAAGTCTCGACGCATTCGAATACACATAAATTATAATTTATTATTTACAATTCGTTTTGTTTGATAAGATACATCAGTCACATACAATACAATATAGACAGTGTATATATTATAGATACGTCTCAATAATAAAGAATGAATAATAGCTTACCAAATACAATAATAATATACACCCACGAGTAATGTGTATAGTTGTTGCGTTTCGAAATATAACCATATAATATTACCATATTATCTCCGTAATACGTCTCTGGATAGAATAATATACATTATTTAATTATTATAATTTGTATTTTTATTATAAATTGTAAAAATAATTTGTGCATATTATGAGACTACAACTACTGACGCTGTCACGCTGTAATAAATACGTTAAAATATACATCACGTGACATATTTTACAAATCGTCTGTATGCAGATGATTATATAATTCAGGTAGGAATATTATGTATAGGTAATAATATATAGTACAGATCTGTGGCTGATTGACCCAATGTAACAAAAGACAATTTTTGCGAGTCGAGTTAAACAATGTAGGTGCATTAGTTCCAAGCGCTGGCTGAAGTCATCACAGTGCACTACTGTGGGTACAAGTATCCACTATCCATACAGTGGCGTAAACCCCCGTAAGGGTGTACGATGGTGCACTTGCACCCCCCTGGTGTTATGTAGCAGGTGCAGAGTTATACTTTTGAACCAGCCGACGATGAACTTTTAACTTATTAAAATATAATACGATTTCAATAAATTTTTCATTGATTTCATGATTTTTTTTTTTTTTGTTTTTGATAAAAGACGATACAACTGAACAAATAAATAACGTTATGTAATAATTTTTTTATCACTTATAAATCATAGCAGCGTGTCACTATCATGGATTGTAGACTAAATTTAAACAAAATAATATTTTTAATTTGATATAAATATTGTACTTTTATACTATATACACTATAGAGACATACCAGATACCTTATACAGTGTTTAAAATATAGAGATTTTGATGTATTTTGTATGTAATCAATTATTATAAAAATATAGTGTACCCGAGCAAAGCGATTGACCTCAAATATGATTTAATTTGTCTTTATGATTATTGGATCAATGATAGTATTACACTTGTCGAATGGAATTACGCCTATGTAGGTATAATAAATATAAATTCATTGACCATTCGTTTAAGATACCTGTAGTATTTGTCATCTCCGTCACTCAAACGAGTCATATACCCATAGTGAAACCGCTATATACATAATATGTATATTATGCCATATTTTATTATTGTGATGAGTTTCAATATTACAGTTACCCAATGACCTGCCATGAAAGAAGATCATACCGCAGTACTGTCTCATCAATATTTTTCAATGCTTTGATTTCAGATCGATTGTTATTAATGTAGAGTTCAACGCCTCTTACCGGATGTTGGGAGATGTGCTGAGCGACTCTTCCCTGGATACCACTAACCTACAACATGACGCAGATCATGACGGGACACGGGTGCTTCCCATTGGCGGATATCCGGGGGGCTTGGGGGGGGGGGGGCTTAGCCCCCCTGATAGCCACAAAACCCCCTCTAAATACTCCAGATTCTTTTACTGATCTTTGGCAGTCGATACAACAATTTGCAGATGAAAATAATGTTACAATTGAAATTCCATACCAAGAGGAAAGAAGAAAAGAAATGAGCCAATTAATCTTAACAATTTCATACTACTAAATTCATGCAACTTCAATATGAAGGAAGCTTAATATTTATTGATCATTATAAGGTACTATTTATATTATATTTAATACTTATTTATATAAAACACATTGATATTTATATTTATATTAGCTATTTATATTTTGAAGTAGATGTGAACAATGTATAAAGTACCATAAATGCAAAAATAATATTTTATATTTTATATTTTAGGATTTATTGGATATTAACAAATTAAACATTAAATCTGAAATGACTGTTGTCAGAAATTTTATAAATAAAATCAACAATGAATTGACTATTGACGATTTTAAAACATCAATAAGAAAGACATTTTTCCAAATGTCTATAAAATGCTTCAAGTAGCACATACTTTACCTGTCAGCTCTTCAACTTGTGAGCGATCTTTTTTGGCTATGCGAAGAATAAAGACGTAGGTAAGAGCTTCTATGTATCAAGAACGTTTTACAAATTTTTCTATTCTACATATAGAGAAAGATGTAACAAAAAATATGGATACTGAATGTATTTTAAATGAATTTTCTAAATCCTCAAGGATGCTGGTTTTAAAATAAAACATTACAGCCATTTTATTCAAAATATTTCGTTCATTTGTTCAGTAAAATTATTTCAATGTTAAATTAAAATTTTTTTTTAATTATTAATGAGGGGTGTGGGGGCGTAGCCCCCACCCCACGGCTTTGGTTCATAAGAAAAATCGTAGCCCCTCCAAAATTTTCGATGGATATCCGCCAATGGTGCTTCCAGTTCTACTTACATCGGATGGACAAGGTTTCGAACCCCAAGTGCATGCACTGTCCTTGCATATCTGACTCTGCAGCGAACACATCGTGTTCCATTACACCAGATGGGACGCAGTGAGGTTGAAAATCTATATTCACCTGGGACGTCCTCTCACTACGGCTTACATGCCTGAACTACTTTGTGGGCCGTCCCTCGACGACCTCCCGGCTCCCAACTGACGAGGCGGAAAAGGCACCAGCTCTACATGTCGTGGAATAATCGTATAGATTATGGTAGAGACAACCATGTCTTTGAAACAGGACAAAGATCGATTGAGACAGCGCCAGGAGAAACTGGACAGAGGTACCACAGACCACGGCTTTTCACTCTATCCTGCGGTAGTTAGGGATAGGCGATCAAGGCAGCCATCATGATGACCTTATATTATAATTGTTATTTTGATGTTTATATTTTGTAGTGTAATTTGAATTTTTTTTTGGACAATAAATATGATGGTGCATGGGGGGTAAGTATTGTGCAAACAGTTCACCCCCATGTAGCGATACCATCAGAAGGATACCACAAAAAAATTAAAAAAGATTAATAATTTGTTAATAAATTTGAATACATACTTATTTCATAGATTGCGGTATACGTACGATTACGGAAACCGTACTTATTAGATCGCTTCGAACTCGTAAAAATATTCGCACTGGACTCGAAAACCAATCGTATCATTGAAATATAATAATAATATTAATACCACGCTGGTTCGGCAGCTGTCTCGGTGCATTTTAGCAAATATTATCGTGTGCTTTTGCGGTAAAATATGATATATGATCACTCGTCCTGAGCAACACCTCGCAGTTTGTCCTCGTTGATACAACAACAACGTTTCGTCATCACTAGGGACCGGATTTATATGCAAATGCATATATGTATTGGAATA